>NC_068986.1:4608168-4615668 GCF_001194135.2 Octopus bimaculoides | reverse complement strand
CCTTTATTTCTAATATTATCCTATTGTGGTCAATCAAGTGGCAATTCTCCTAAACGTACTATGCAGTGTCAACTCTGCTTCATATTCAATTGTCATTGGTTCAATCCTTCTTTGCCGAAAGATTTCACTTTTCTTTTTCTTTTTTTTTTAACATGGTTTAATCAGGAAGAAGGACACATCCACAACTTCTCTCAGAACTTCTGATACTGGTACTAAGAGGAAAGGAGAAAGTTATTCAGACTAGAAACCCGATTGGCTAAAATCAACTAGGAGCCAGGTGTTGGTACTAAACTAATTAAAGGATTAAGTATGCTACCCCAAAACAGGAATGGCCCCTTGGAGGGCTTCAACACAGTTCCCATCAACCAAATTTCACTCAAAGTCTTTGGTCCCTTCTTTACCCAACTGTCATCCTCCCTACACATTACATGCGACATCTGATTCCTCTGATACTAAGTTTCGCTCTCAGCTCATTTGAGCTGTCATTCACTCATACATGCTATCATTTACGTTTGTGGAAAAGGATTACTTCTTTCCAACTTTTGTACATCCTCTGTATTCAGTGTGTATGTTTCACTACCATGCAATGTCACACTTCATACACAAGTATGATACAATATGTCATTCACTTCAAGGCAGAAACTGGTGTTATGAGCAGAGGAAAAAGCTCATTGAACATTTTCAATAGAATTACATAATGGCAATAAAGGTACTTATTTATTGGCCAAATATGGAAGAGAAATAATGTGCACTTGTATGAATATGTTATGCGATTCAACAGTAGTATATGGTATCAACTGTGAATATGTGCTGCTTAGTTTGATGTAGTTTTTGAATAATTTATCTTGCAAGTTCTCAAGAAAATTAAACAGTAAAAAAAATTAAAAAAATGTAAGAAGATTCATAATATAGGTATATTGCCACTTTTAAAGTATAGAAAAATATAAGTTAAATTGATGCTGATAATGGTAACAACAATATTGTAGAAGTCTGTAGCTTTATATTGATTAAGATATAATCAAGAAAATACTTGATAAGGTGTTTAAGTTGATGCCAAATTGTTATAAATGAGCTAAAAATATGCAGACAATAAAATAGCGTGAACTTTAAAAATGAAGCAAATACAAAGCCAAAAAAAATATCAGATATCTTAAAATTACTTGGGGTGATAAATATTTAAATATTCTGTTTTTGACCATTTTTTCCCCCTTTTTTTAATGGAAAATGTAAATTTTCTGCACTGATAGAGAATTATAGCCATACTTCAAAAATTATTTCTAAACTGTATTTCAAAATTATAGGTTCTTTGGCCTAAATATTTTCTTCAATTTATGACATGCATCAAAAATTTTTCTTCACGGCTTGATCAGTTTGAAGCCATAAAAGATACTGTCTTAAAGAGCTGAGTGCAAATGATAGAGATGAAAGCTGATAAATGTTTCATGAAGCATAGTAACCAATCTTGGGAGGTGTATAGCAGTAATGATATTATTTAAAGTGTTGAAAGAAAGAAACCTAATCTAGTGAAGCAAATAAAAGAGGGTACAAATCAAAGGCAAAGGATTTTTATAAAAAGGTTTTTATAAAAGAGTAAAAACCTAAAAATGAAGACAAAAGAGGGAAAAAAATATCGAATTGAAACAGATGCTTTTCCTTCTTTTCTTTACTGTAAACTTTGGAGATCAAGCACCGATTTAAAGAAATTTTGGAGAAGAGCAGAGGGCATCGTTTTGAGTTATTTTCTTACTGATGCTGGTGTTCCTGAAATGTAAAGTTCTGAAGGAAGTTCTGTTTAGATCGAGCACAAATAGCACTGACACAAATTCCACAGTTAAGAATTTGTGTAAATTGATCAAATTTCTTTTCCTTTAAAGTTTGTTGTATTAATAGTATCTTCCTTACAGAAGTTACCTTGAGGATTGTAGTACTACTATAATGCTGTCATGGACTCTTTTCTACTTTGATGGAAACAGACTTCATCAAACAAGATGCTTTACATCTGTTTTCCATGCCAGCATGGAAAACAGATGTAAAAATGATAACAATCAATCAATCAATCGATAGATAGATAAATAGATAGATAGATGCATTCAATCAGATGTACCCAAAGACAGGGAGAGACGAATACATTTCACTAAATACATCGCTAGACTAATAACTGTATATTGCCAGAGAAAGCAAAATATTTTGCAGTTAAGGAAGCATGAAAATCTATCTAAATAGTTTTGCAATAATGTTTGAATATGATGTCTTTTTCGAACTTTGTCTTATAAAATGGAATACCTTTCCTCAAAGACAAATCATACATATCAAATAGAAAAAGCACTAAAATATAACAAGAAACTACTTAATTAATTGCATTGCAATTAAATCTATAAAAGTAAAAATACTTTGTTTCCTCATAAATTCTATTTTCATAATGAATTAAAGATATAATTGTTTTTATCTCTCAATGAATCAGTGTACAAGAAAAAACTTTATACATATTTTCAAAACTAAGAAACAAAGTAAGGAAAAACACCTACAAAATTTCAACAATTCATATATTTTGAGTTGAAAAATTTACATAATATCTCAATAACTTTCTTAAAATGAAAATAAAAATTCTATTAAGGAATTTGATCAATTTCTATAATGATTTGACCTGTTACAAAATTTCTTAATGAAACTAGATATATCAATGATTTTAAGTAGAAGGTCAAATTTCTATGTGAAATTCTTTGATACATTAACATACATACTTTAATATCATTACGACATCATTTTCCTTTGAAATTGTAATTGACAGCATAAAAATTTTAATAAAACAAGGAAAAAATATCAGTACAAAAAATTAAAATAAGAAAAACGAAGTGGGGGAAAGTGATGTTGTATAACATATGTATGAAGGAAGAATAAGAGCTTGTTAAAAACAAAATGAATATATGTACAATGGCTAGAAGTATTCATACGACATGGAATATTATGAAACTTAATACATATCACTATTTCTCCAACTAAGGTTCCTTTATGATGTTCTTCCTGTATCTAAGTATAATATTTTTGAAGCTCACTTTTGATAAACCTATTGCACAAATTACTAGACATTTTGTCAACAGTTTTATGTATCCTCCAGACAACCCTAACATTTAAAATATTGTATAGAAGATTAATTTGTATATTATACAGTATTTCCATTGTTGTGATCAAGAACGTCCCCAGTAGGCAACATGGATTGAACTTTAATCTTACATGAACATCAGCGAATGAAAATGCAGTCTTTGATAATATCATTTGACAATCTGTTATTATAGAAAAGTATCGTTGTGAGCAGATCTTTTTGCATATTGCATCAATTAGCACTAAAAGATATAGCAAGCAATAAAATGCAAGCATTTATTCAGCAGTGTAGCCATTCTATTATTAAACTGGCTAAATGAAGCAAAATTATATATATTAAGACAATAAACAAATTAATGTCATTAGGGTTACGAAAATAATTAGCTGTATATAAAAACCATTCACCTCATGCATATAATGATTAATTGCAGATATAATTAGCTAGAGAAAAAGCCATAAACTATTTAGGTACTAAATAATTAGGTGTAATAGATATAAAACAATTATCTGCAATGAGAGCCTAAACTAATTAGTCACAATAGACATTAAAAAATTACCAGTGATAGACTTTCAACTTATCAATATATCTAACTAATTATTGTCATAATGTAGCCAAATCAACCAATAGCATCTACTCTTAACTTTAAGCCAATCAATGGTTCCCAACAAAAAGAAAAATTTAACTGTTCCTGTAATTAATAACGATTGTTTGTTTAATAAAGATATAGTAATTAACTCAAACCAAACAATGTTACCTTGTTTAGTTGAGAAAGTGCTTGTTAAGAACAGGTGTTCCCAAACTTTTTCATTGGGTGTACTACTCCTTCATCATGTCTGGCAATATTGACATAATGAATGTGAAGAATACAGTGCAACATGGTAGGATAACAAACAACAGAAAATAATCATGCCATGGCCAACTTTGCCTTTCCTCATTTTAGCATCAATAAAATAAAGTCAGTCAAGACCAGAGATTGATATTATCCACTGTTCCCTCACCCCAAATTTCTACCTTTGTACCTATGCAAGAAATAAATTTCATTTAATTTAAAGTTACATCTTTAATGAAACGGTTGAACTTGGCTCTTTTTAATAAGTAACTTAATTCCAAAAATTTTCAAAGAGCCATACCTGCACATCATACTCTTGATTGTCTTGCATGAAATTTGTTTTTGGTTACAAATACAGATGAATACCTTATTTATGATTCTAAGGGGATAGAAACCATAAAAAGATTCTCCAGATATTTTCTAGACACATGACTTATGGTTAGTTAGTTGTGATGGCACTCTAGCTCTTGGGTAGACGACAAAGCAACGAAACAGTAATAAACATAATCCTTCATTCTATAGGAATAAAGTCTGAAATTTTAGGGGACGAGTCTAGTTGATTTCATTGACCCCACTGCTCAACTAGCACTTATTTCATTGACACTGAAAGGACGAAAGCCAAAGTTGATATTGGCAGCATTTGAATTCAGAATTTAAAGATTTACTGCTATGCATTTTGTCTGGCATGCTTATGATTCTGCCAGCTCAAGAGTACACTAATATTGATTTCAAATGTTGGCACAAAGCCAGCAATCTTAGGGGAAGGGATAAACCAATTGCATTAACCCCAGTCTTCAACTGATACTTTATTGACCCCGAAAGGATGAGAGGCAAAGTCAATGCAGGTGGAATTTGAACTCAGAATGTAAAGACAGATGAGATGCCATTAAATATTTTGTTCGGTGTGCTAATGATTCTGCCAACTCACAACCTTAGAATGTACTAATATTGGACAGTGACTGGCATAAACAAGCACACCTAGACACTTCAGCCTCTGGCTTACAGGCATGCTGTGTCCTCTTTCTGTCTTTTCTACCACCACTACTGTAGGGGCTGAATAGCCCCTAGCCACCTGTACTAAGGTATATTAAACTCACTTAACTCTCCTGTCCGTGTCATCCATATTGTGTCCCCACTGCTCAGGCTCTGCACTAATAACTACATCAATTCCTTCTTTAGTATGTCATCCCTCTGGAATTCTGTCTTACCCCTGCAGCAATTGACATTCAGCTTTTTAAGAAGAACATTAGCCAAACTAATCTCAGAAGGCCAGCAAAAGCTATGGATATGGGCCCCTCTCCAGATTGAGTCAATAATAATGATTTTTTTTTGTAATTTAGGCACAAGGCCAGAAAGTTTAGAAGAGAAAGTTGATTACATTGACTCCAGTACTTCATTGGTACTTTATTTTATTGCCCCTGTAAAGATGAATGGCAAAGTGAGCTCAGCGGGATTTGAACTCAAAAGGTAACAAGTCAGAAATGCTGCTAAGCATTTTATCCAATTCAACCAGCTCACCATCTAATAATAGTGAGCTGGTTGGCCCCTTGTGGGCAATAAAAAAAAATCTCACTATCTAATAATGCTTTCAAATTCTAGTACAAGGCCAGCAAGTCTGGGGGAAGGGGTAAGTTGACTACATTGACCCCAGTGCTCAACTAGCACTTATTTTATCGATCCCAAAAGGCTGACAAGTAATGTTAGCCTTGGTGGAATTTGAACTCAGAATGCAAAGACTGACAAGATGCCACTAAGCTATTTTGTCAGCTTGCTACCTTCACTACCTAATAATAATAATAATAATAATAATAATAATAATAATGGTTTCAAATTTTCCCACAAGGGCAGTAATTTTAGGGGAAGGAATGAGTTGATTACATCAACTCCAGTGTTCAACTGGTACTTATTTTATTGACCCCGAAAGGATGAAAGGCAAAGTTGACCTTGGTGGAATTTGAACTTAGAACATAGCGACAGATGAAATACCACTAAGCAATTCGTCCAGTGCGCTAACAATTCTCCCAGCTTGCTGCACCAATAATAATAATAATAATAATAATAATAATAATAATAATAATAATGATCCACTAACCTGGATCTTTTTCTTCATCTACAAATTCATCTTGTTTTTAACATGTATTAATAGTGGAAAAATATGACTAGTAGTTATTCAAGGGCTTTGAAATGATCATTGGAACAGGGAAATGGTTTATACAGTTTTAGGAAACACTACTATGAAAATAAAAAAATAACAAAAAAAAATTGATTATTTAGTAATGTATATGCATAGTAATTCAGAGTTGATTGTAAATCAATGATTAAGATAGTAATACTACATGATTATAAAGCAATACTGCAGTAGAATCTCTTTAATCTGATTCTCCATAGTCTAGAAAGTTCCACTTTTAAAGTATAGTTTTTTACTTTCATTTCAGGCTTATGTTTTCACGAAGTTTTAAAATGTTTTTAGTTTGAAGCTTCAGATCTTGGTAGCTTCAGATCTCAGTAGCTTCAATGATTTTTCATCTATTGTTTAGCAAGTTTATTGAAGCATGAAGCAATAGAAATATACTTTTGTAATGTTCATGATGGTATTATTTCTTGTTTTATGTTTTAATCTATATTTAATTACACGGATACCAGTATTTAAAGCTTTTGGACATTTGTAGGAAGTCAAAGGTTATATTTATTTTGCAATACAATATTTTATGTAATTCAGAATTTGTCCGGTCCCATGGGTATCAGATTAAAGAGTTCCAAGAATATAATATGAATATTTTGTTACACATAATATGAATTTTTTGTTAACAGGAATATCATCATAATTTAACGATGATGATGATGATGATACATATTCTTGTTATATGTGTTACTAAATGTTACTATATAGTAAAAAAAAAAAAACAGAATTATTCAGAAGCGAAACTCATTAGATGCAAATTAAGAATGCCAAAGCTACAAAATATTGCTCACTTTATCAAATTAATCTGAAAAAATTCATCATTTGTAGTTGTATAAAAGAAATTGAAATGGTATGTAATCATGGAAGGCATAACCATGTTGTTAAGATGTTCACTTCCTACTCACATTGTTTTGGGATTCCTTCTTTCACAGCATGACACCTTAGGCAAGTGTCTTCATCTATAGTCTCAAGATGATCAGTGCTTTGTATATACATGTGTGTGTGTGTGTGTGTGTGTGTGTGTGTGTGTGTGTGTGTGTGTGTGTGTAGGCATGGGTAGTGTGGTAAGAAGCTTCTTTCCCAACCACATGGTTCTCAGCTCAGTCCCAGTTTGTGGAACTTTGGGCGTCTTTTACTAAAGCTTTGTGAGTGGATTTGGTAGATGGAAACTGAAAGAAGCCTGTCATGTGTATGTGTGTATTTATTTGTCCCCCAGCTCACAAACTTGACAACTGGTGTTGGTGTGTTTATGTCACTGTGATTAGCAGTTTGGCAAAAGAAACCAATAGAATAAGTACCAGGCTTTAGAAAAATAAGTCTAATGAGTGAAACAAGTAAAACAGAAGTAGATGATATATATATATATATATATATATATATATATATATA
>NC_068986.1:4599505-4607412 GCF_001194135.2 Octopus bimaculoides | reverse complement strand
AAAAAAAAAAAAAAAAAAAAAAAAAATGAAATTATAGTAGCAGTAAGAAAAGGTAAAATGTATTTGTGTTGGCTAATCTATGTAACATAGGATTGGTAAAGTTGAAGAATTGCTTCTAACAGAAACAATTAATATGATGAAATCATATGGAAAGAAATCATGATGAGAAGTGAATGAACAGATGTTGTAAACTACATTTTAGTGGAAACCAGAACAACTAGAGCAAAATTATGCCAAAACAGCATGAAATAAATCTTGATGAAGGGTGAGTTATAGGACGGAGGATAAAATGAGAGGAAAAGAGAAAGGCTGAAAAGCAAATGAATGTAAACTATAATGGCATGGTAAAACTTCAAGTTTGATTATGGTGCAGTACACTTGTTTGTTTAATGTTTGCTGTAAAGATGAGAAAACAATTTGTTGCAAAAAAAACAAAAAAAATTGATCCGAATATTTTCCTTGAAATGAAATAATTAGGAAAAAAATAATATAGAAAATAAATTGCCGTCATTTATATCTGAAAAGTGTCTTGGTCCATAAAATGAGCAATAATGTAACTGTAATAATTGGTAATCCCATAACAAAGTAAATTGTAGACAAGAAGATTAAAGTTAGTTATGATGCATTTATTGAGGAGATTGTTTAAAAGAAAAAAAATTCAGTTAAGATGTAAAAAAAAAAGTTTAAAAAGTATAAAGATGACAAAAAGATATTTTTCTATTAAGAGGAGGATGTGAAGCGTCCATGACCTTTATATGTCATGGCAAAATTGATATGGTAGATGGTTAGATTAAATGTCCGTGGGGAATGCTCACAGGAAAAATGTGGGTGAGAAGAAAATTGGAAAGAATAATAGGGAAAAGTATTCAATACAGAATTTGGAGAGGAGTGTAGTGATGGATGGTGGGCATATATAGATGGGGTATGTAGTTTGCTAGTGTGAGGAGAAGTAGCAATAGAAAAGTGGAAAAAAATGGTGTTGTAGAGGGCCAATTGCTAGGTGGTGGGTGAATGAAGCAATAGATTATAGATGTGAAGTAGAATGTATGTTTTGCAATACTCTTGTTTCAAATATGTAAGCTATTCTCCCATGTTTGTGTATGTTGCAGGACAATTGTATCAGGAATATAAGTAGTACCTATCGTTTTTGTTCCAGTGCCACTGTCTCAGATCAGAGGTGTGTGGCTTAGTGGTTAGAGTACTGGACTCATGATTGTGAGATTGTGGTGTTCATTACTGAACCAGGTGACGTATTGTGTTCTTGAGCAAAGCACTTCATTTCACATTCAGCTTACAAAAATGAGTAATCCTGTGACGGACCAGTGTCCATCTAGGTGCAGAATATATACGCCAGGAAACCATGAAACTGGTTATTCTTTTCTCATCTTAGAAAATGTGCTATTAACTACAAGGCTGCCAATTAAGCAGCTCATCAATAAAGTGAAAATGCTTATCATAAAACTGGAACCCTTCCTCACCAAAAAAAAAAAAGAAGAAAAAAAAAAGCTGAATTGACTTTTTAAAAAATTTCTTGAATTTTATTAGCATAATGAGTAACATGGGTATTCTAAAGCATTATATCTTCAAGCAATGAGTGAAACAGCATGTGTTGTAGAGTTGGACACTTCAACGAAAGTATAGGTATATCTCAAACAGTCTTTGTAAAAATTTTCACAAAACAAAGTCTAAACTAAGGAAAAATTTGTTTACATTGCTGGAGATGTAAATCAATATTTCTTGACTTTACAGTATCAGCAGCTTTTATGAAAATAGACTTCATGACTTACAGAAAAAAAGAAAAAAAACAAAACATATATAATAAAAAAATCAAATGTATAGAAAATGAAATATTTGTTTCAATGTTTTGATAAAACCAGATAACAATTTCTGTATCATGGCTAAGAAACCTTGTGTGAGACCCAGTTTTCATTATTGTGAATGAAAGTTCGTCAGAAATGTTCTATAGTCAAAATAGCAATTGATAATAGATAAAAGTTTGAATTCAAACCATGCTAAATACTTTATGACATGCTCTAGGCACATGAATTGCTAAGACAATTCTGGAATACCTCTTTGTTTATAAAACATCACTATCATTTTAATGTCCACTTTCCCATGCTGGCATGTATTGGATGGGATTTGTTGAGGTGGATATTTTTATAGCCAAATAGCACTCCAGTTGTCAACTCTCACCTGTCTCCAAGTAAGGTAATATTTCACCATGACTGGACAAGTTTTCATAGTAGACTGGAAATGAAGGACACCATTTATAAGATGGTAACACTTGCTTACAACAATCACACAGATCAAGGCAAGGAGCTTGTGACCTCCTGTGATTTTATTAGCTCTTCTGTTTTCCTTTTTCTCTCTCCCACTTACATTTTGGTTTTGATGGAAGTGTGGAATTATAAGGCTTTGAATACATGTTTTCTGCTTATTGTTTCTTTCTACATGCACACATGCAGTTTCAGTCTACAAAATCCACTTGCAAGTCTTTAGTTGGCCTGGAGCCATAGTAGAAGACACTTACCAAGGTGCCACACAGTTGGACTGAACCTGAAATGATATGGTTGGGAAGCAAGCTTCTTAGCACACCTATATACATATATATCATCATCATCATCGTCATCGTTTAACGTCCGCTTTCCATGCTAGCATGGGTTGGACGATTTGACTGAGGACTGGGGAACCAGATGGCTACACCAGGTTCCAATCTGATTTGGCAGAGTTTCTACAGTTGGATGCCCTTCCTAATGCCAACCACTCCGAGAGTGTTGTGGGTGCTTTTACGTGCCACCGGCATGAAGGCCAGTCAGGCGGTACTGGCAACAGCCATGCTCAAAATGGTTTATTTTATGTGCCACCTACACAGGAGCCAGTCCAGCGTCACTGGCAACGATCTTGCTCGAATGTCTTTGCACGTGCCACTGGCACATACACACACACACACACACACATATATAAACACACACACATATATGTGTGTATATATATATATATATATATATGTATATACTAACAAGCTACAACAGTCACTTGCAAGAGAGAATAACTTAGTTGCAAGTACCATACTTTTGATAATTGTTTTAGGTGCATATATATTGTCTTGGATAGATACGGACATGCCCACTTGGATCAGCTGGGCTGACCGGAGTAACGTGACATAAAAATGTCTTGCTCAAGGGCACAATACATTGCCCGACACTGAAATTGAACCCACAACCTTATGATCTGAATCTGACTGCCTAACCACTGGGAAACCTATCTTTACACACACACACATATTTTTTAAAAAATACTTAGAAGTCTTTGTAGTATTCTAGCAAACACATCTAAAATGTATGAAGCCTAATAACAAAAATCAATATATGTTTATACAATTGTCTACACAGCTATTTATGTATATGTTTCTATCCTTAAGTGAGAGAGAGAGGGAGGGAGGGAAAGAGAGAAGAAGAGAATAAAGAAGAAAAAGAAATCAAAATTTACTTGGTATTAGTTTTTGCATGTCCATTAACAAAATTCTTCCTATCCATTAGTCCCCATCAGACTTTCATATCAACAGGATTTTCATATATTTGAAATACAATCACCAAAGAGTATATACCATCTAATTTCTGTATGAACTTTTTAGATGAATTATTATTAGTAATAACTAATAGCAATTAGTTTAGACTCTTTTCACACTTAGATGCAATGCGAGAGTACATGAAGGTGGAATAGAATTGAACTAAGAATTATCTGAGTATAGAGGACATCAGACAACTAAAGCATGTTTTTGTAAAACAGAAAAGATGTTGATAGCCTAAATCCTTCTCTGTATCGTCAATATAAAGTATTTGAGAACTAACTCCCTAAATATAAGAGTGTACAATTCCTAACGAGTGCCCTAAAAGGGATTGAAACTAGTTGAACCAAACCCATTTTTTCTGCCCACAAGGTGATTATATAGGTGTTTGTTTATACTTGGTCAGCGTATCTCTTATTACTTATGCTGTGTTGGCTAAAACTCCAAGAATTGTAAGATAAGCCTGATGTAGGTTTACTCTATTGATTGTATAATGATAGTCCTTAAAATACTGATTAGCATATCACTAATTAAGTAATTAACTCCCTTCAGCCTTGTGGGAAAATTTGATTATTTAAAAAAGGTCAAAAGAGTAACTCCTCTACAGAAAATTTGGAGAAAGGGACCCTAAAGAAGATATGCTTAACCAATATCTAGCATCCTGCAGTACCATAGATGCTACTTTATAGCAAATCCATGAGTGGAAATGTGCTAAGTGTGCTTGGGTCTAGATACCTGGTTCAGGAAACAGCCCAGGCACAGTATAGTTGACCTAGGGTTAAACTACAATGACAAGTATTCAAGAATTACAGCACCAGACATCTAGTTACAAGGTAGTAAGGAAGATTCAGTAATTTCCTGGGAAATAGCTGCAGACATCAGTGATAGGTGCAAGAACTACCCAGAGTTCATCACCAAGAATGGTTTGCAACCAGACATCATCTTATGCTCTGAACAGGGTGCCAGAGTGATTCTCATTTGTGCTGCATAGAAGAGCAGCACATCTTTAAGACAAGCAAATATGGTGAGATGGCAAAGTAGCTAGGGACTGAGGGTTACCACTGTACTGTGAAACCAGTTGAAGTCAGATTGCAAGGATTCATGGCTGCATCAACCAGTTGGCTACTCAGGCAATTGAGTATCAAAGTCTGCAGAAGAACTGCCATAATTAAAGACTTGTTTGATGTTGCTGAAAAGTGCTCAATGTGGATATGGGTGAAGAGGAATGACCAACGGACATAGTTATGGATTCCATTGGTTATTTACAGGAATAGAAGGAAGAAGAGAACAGGTTCCTTTGTCAATCAGAGTGGCCTGGTGGGCTGAAACAGACTTGGGAAAAAAAAAATGATCCAGATTAAAATCTCAATGGAAACAGGATTTTGAAAAGCAGCAGGAGGATATCTAAGAGTCATGACCTGGGTGGTGCCAGCTCCCGCAGAGTATCAGGTATAAGGGCCGAAACACTTGTTAGATGGGAGTTCGTCCTCTGAAGATCATCCTTTCAAAGTCCATAAATAAAGTATCAGGATCAGTCCAGTACTGGACTCGATTCTTCTTCCCTACCACTTGTTTCCTCCTTAGAAGAAACCAGCTGTGTTCAAACCTGAAGTGAGATGGACTCCAAAGGGTTGAAAATACTCAAACTATGCTGTATGTCATGATAGCACCTATACAACTCCTTCAGGAGTTGAAGCTCAAGAATGAACTCTATTAGCAGTTTATACCCCTTGCTTTGCACAGACTTGTCAAATACTACGAGATAGACACCTGTGTTCCGAAAAGTAGATTATCAGAGGAAGAGATACAATCATTTTTTATTGTCTTATATGTTTCCGTCATTAGACTGTGCCCATGCTGGATCACCACATTGAAGACCTTTTAGTTGAAGAAACTGACCCCAGTGAATGTTTGCTTTTTATTTAAACCGGGTACTTATTCTATCTGTCTCTTATTACTGAACTGCTAAGTTATGGGGATGTAAACAAACCAACACCAGATGTTGTCAAGCAGTGATGGAGACAAACACAGACACACACATATACACAGTGGTCTTCTTTCAGTTTCTGTCTGCCAAATCCAATCCCAAGGCTTTGGTAGGCCTGAAGCTACAGTAGGTGACACTTGCCCAAGGTGCCATGCAGTGGGACTGAACCCAGAACCAAGTGGTTGGGAAGCAAGCTTCTTACCACACAGCCATTCTTACACTATAGAGAATGTTCTTTTTTTCTTTTACTGTTGAATGTTCTTCAGTGAAGCTCTGTTTATCAGTCAGCTGGTTATATGTGTGTGTATATGTGTGCACGTGTGTGTTTGTTTATTGCACCATGAGAGAAGTCTGGACAGTTTTCAGTGAGAGGTGGGGTGTGGGAAGAATAATAAAAAAAAAACATTTTAATCTCCTGAAATATTCAATCTAATTACAGAATTTCCAGAATCTGACAGTGCATTGTTTTTTTTCTGTTCTTTAGTTCTTTTTAATTTTTTGGTATATTTTCCTCAAGTATGAATCCATTTTAATTTTGTCTTGGTAATATATTTCAGGAGAATAATATTGTACTTATAAACGCAAACATGGCTGTGTGGTTAAGAAGTTTGGCTCATGACTACTTGTATTAGCATTCAGTCTCACAATGTGGAACCTTGGGCAATTATTTTCTGATATAACTCCAGGCCTAGTAATTTGATAGACAGTGCAGGAGTTCCTAGTATTTACATGTTGTGTATGTGTGTGTGTGTGTGTGTGTGTGTGTGTGTGTGTGTGTGTGTGTGTGTGTGTATACATGTGTATGTGTGCTGTAGTGTTTGTTTCTTGCCACTTGACAATTGGTGATGGTTTTATCTTTTTTTTCTTTGTTTTTTATCTTTTTTACTTGTTTCAGTCATTAAGATTGTGGCCATGCAGAGGTACTGCCTTGAAGAAGTTTTGGTCAAACGAATCAACCCCAGCACTTATTCTGTCGGTCTCTTTTGCTGAACTGCTAATTTACGAGGATGTAAATATACCAACACCGGTTGTTGAGCAGTATTGGGGGACAAACACAGACACAAAGACACATGCACACATGACAGCTCCTTTCAGTTTCCATCTACCAAATCCACACACAAGGCTTTGGTTAGCCTGAGGTTATAGTAGAAGACACTTGCCCGAGGTGCCACACAGTGGGACTGCACCCAGAACCATGTGATTGGGAAGCAAACTTCTTATCATGCAACCACATCTGTGCCTCAACAGACAAAAAGAATAAGAACTGGAATCAATTTGATTGACTAAAACAGTTAAAGTGGTGCTCCAGCATGGTCACAGTCCAATCACTGAGACAAGTAAAAGAAAAGGATATCTTTTATTTTTTACTCATTTCAGTTATTGGACTGTGGCCATACTGGGGTACCACCTTGAAAGGTCTTGTAAAACATACCACCCCAGTACTTATTTTTAAGCCTAGCACTGAAATCCACCCATGAGGCTTTGGTTGGCCTGGGGTGATCATAGGAAACATTTGCTCAAGGTGTCATGCAATGTAACTGAACCTGGAACCATGTGGTTTGGAAGCAAACTTCTTACCACACAGCTAAGCTTGCATAAATTAATTAGCAGTAAGTTTTCATAGTTAGTCTGAGTGTGAAAGATTATTGTCAGTAATGAAGTTTTCCTATGAATACTTATGAACAAAAATAGCCTCATCAATGTCATTAAATCATTGAAGAAATGACAGGAACACTATTGATTTACTAATAATTAGTGACTCAAATAATCACATGTATTAATTAATAAATTATTTACAGGCTAAATTAAATATTTGCATTAAAATTTAATATGCACAAAAGAACACCAAGCAAAAACTACATATATATATATAAAAATGACAAGTTTGATACAAGCCATGATGAACATTATAAGAGAAGCTTAAATTTACAATGTATATAAAACACCTTTACCACACATAAACACACGCTCACACACATACACCATATGTATATATGTATGTATTAATTAGTTGCGAATAGATTCACTTAGAGTTAAAAAAGAACTAGTCACCAAATATACACACATGGCTGTATGCATGAAAATGAATAGATATATATACATTATATATATATATATATATATATATATATGTATCTTTTATCTTTTACTTGTTTCAGTCATTAGTCTGCAACCATGGTGGGACATCACCTTGGAGAATTTTTAGTCAAACGAATTGATCCCAGTACTTGCTATTTGTTTTGTTTCTTTAAGCCTGGTACTTATTTTATCAGTCTTTGTTGCTGAACTGCTAAGTTACAGTGACATAAACACATGAACACTGATTGTCAAGTGGTAGTGAGGGACAAACAC
>NC_068986.1:4577379-4599450 GCF_001194135.2 Octopus bimaculoides | reverse complement strand
TATATATATATATATATATATATATGATGGGTTTCTTTCAGTTTCCATCAACCAAATCCACTCACAAGGGTCTTAGTTGACCTGAGGCCAACTAGAATTCTCCACATAACCTAATGTTTTGAGGCTGCATAGGATGCATCCATCCCATCAGATATCAGGAGACACACACACACACACAAACATAAGTAACACTTGTATATACATATGTGTACATACACAGACAAACTAAATAAAGAATATACATGCATATATATATATATATATATATATATATACATACGCACTCACACACATACACATATGTACATAAACACACACACAACACACATACTGAAATACCTCTGGTTATTTGTTCCAGTTATTCAGACAGGGAAAGTATTATACTTGTGATTGAATTCTGTTACCATACATATTCACATCAAACATGACAACTGTAATATTTCTATCTAAACAGTATATTTTCCAAATTCCAAAACACGGGTCTTTAGTGTTTAGCCTCAATTAGATTTTGACCATTACATGAGGTTGTTTATATTGACTATAACAAAATATGACCCTAAGACTTGTTGTAGAGGAAACTAATGGACAATTTATATATATATAATTTTTGTTGTTTGTAATCCATGTTAATTTACTGGCAAATGGATATCATTTATAATAGCAACCATTTACATGGAACTTGCTCCATTGTCCAAGTCAGAACACATTACTTGTATCTTAAATATGCCTGTAGAAATATTTATATAACATGGATAGAGCAATAAATGAACGTGGTGAATGTAGTTTTTACATCAGGGAAACTTTCCTTTCAAAATATATGTATTGACATGTATTTTAAAATAAATGTATGTGTGTAGGCATATATGTGTATACATGTGTGTGTGTGAGTGTATCTACACACACACACACATTACTATTCATACATGCACACATACAACTTTAGGTATATACACAAATGTATGAACACAAACAAATATATATATATACTCATAATCATAAATATATAGGGATTAGCAGAATCCTGCTTCTCCAACATACTGAGAATTCTCAGTATGTTGAAGAAGCAGGATTCTGCTAATCCCTATATATTTATGATTATAAATGGTTCTACCGATAAGGTTTTTTCATACTGAGCTACCCGGCAAAATTGTTAATTATTAATTTTATTACTAATTGACGATTCCCTGCCCTGTATATCTATATATATATATATATATACTCAAACATACAGTGTGTCCCAAAAAGTGTATACACACTTTAATGACTGAGAACTCAATTTTCAGTTCTTTTGAGATTAAACTTATTATTAAAAATAACGAAGTGAGCCAGACTGAGCACTGAATAAAGGAAATTAATCTAGAAGAGTTACAGAAAGTTTCAAAATGCAGTTGAAATGCAAAGTCGGTTTAGAAATGTCCAGTTGTTCCATATGCTATGTGTCTGTCTCTTCCTCCTCCTCTTCATCAACTGCTTCAACAAGTACATCTCTAAATTTCTGACAGTTCAGTGGATCTTTAAGCTTTCATGTCTTTCCTTTCCAGACTAGTTTGTGTATCTAGGTCTTCATAGCTCCAAGTCTGAAGTTACTAACTACTTACCTATGTTACCCTATACATTCTTCACCAGAGAAGGACATTGCATTGACAGCTATTTTTCTATCCTGTTTTCCGGGGAGCATGTAGTCAATCTGACAGGCGACCAGATGTTTGATAGGCTTTTCTAAAGTTATTGTTGCAGATAACCAAGGTATTTGCATCAAAGAATTCCAACAACCTTGTTCCCTCCTCATTTTGGAACCAAAGCCATAGACTCCATGCACAACATAGTATCAGCTGAAGTTACCGACCACAAAGATAAGGTCAATATCATTCATTGCTGAAGTAATCTGCAAAAAGTCTTTGTAAAATCAGTCCCTTTGTTCATATGGCAGTGCCAGTTGAGAAGCCTAATCTAACATAAATGTTGCTGTTGTATTTTTCATGCCTAGTCTACTGTACACTGACTACCTTAATCATTTTATCTAGTCATTTCTCTTTCAAAATTATGCCTTACACTATGTACACACACACACACATATATATAAAATAACATGCAAAAACAAAATGGTAGTCAAAGCTTTATAGCATACACGTGTTTTATCAAATCATTGTAATAATTACACAACAGTTGTAAGAACAGTATACAATATCGCAACTCATATCATCATGGTTCCACAATAAATATAGTATATCTATTGTGGAACACTGATAAGATAAATTGCAACCTTATATTAGGGTTTCTACAACTGTCATGTAATTATTAGGGCAATTTGTTGAAACACGTGTATGTGTCCCAAGGCACTGAACACCACACTTGCTTTCTGTATGTATTCCACATATTAACCTATCCTGTGGTGGATGTCCTTTGTTGTACACCACCAGATACTGAAGTGGAATGTGAAATCACTACTGAGCCCATTGATTACATGTCAGGCTTCACACTGCTTTTATTTGACGTGTGTGTGTGTGTGTGTGTGTGTAAGAAATGTGTGCATAGACACACACAATGTAATATAAATTTTAATCATTTTTGTACTTTATACTCATACAAAACACTGGAGAACCTTCCATTATTTTGTAATCAATGATGATATTTTTTGCATGAACAATTTGAAGATGTGGTATTAAGTGCACATCTAATTCTTTGATATATATATATATATATATATATATATATATATATATATATATATATATATACATATACACACACACACTCACTCAGACACACACACATAAATATATATTATATATATGTGTATGAGTGTGTGGGTGACTGTATACACACACACACATATGCATGCATCCACACACACACATACATACACTGCGTGTAGCAGTAATATTTATCATATAGTTATGCTGGCTTATTACAGAAGATTTAAGCAGGCAATATCTAAAAAAATAAAATAAAGAAATGCGCTCAAACTTCTGAAAAGACTAATAATAATTATGCAAATGGTACAAAACATCAAAGAGGCAAAAAAAACAATACAAAAATTATTAAAAAATATATAAAAAGATGTCGCCAAAACTGAAATACTGCATACAAAATTAGACTAGTAGTAGTAGTAGAAGTAGTGGTAATGATGATGATAGTAGTAACAACAATTTCTTTTGTAATAATAATAATAATAATAATAATAATGAATGGACAATTTCAAGACAAAAGATAAAGTAACGTTAGGTACAGTATGACAGTGTGTATTGAAGCATGTCTTGCAAGAAATAAAGAATTGTATAGCTGGCTACAGAGATTGACTGAATCCTTTGTACTGCAGGTATTTTTGTATAATTTTTATAAAATGTATTTTTCTATAGCAGTTAATCACAGCTGGTGGTGATAGCACCCTTCTATCTTGATGAAAGCTCACCTATATTTCAAAGAGCTAAATTTTATTCATACAATATCTATTACTAGTAGCTAGGAATGACATGCAGGAGTCTATTGACTATTGTGATAAACAAGATAATTCCTATTCCAGGCATTGAAGTTTGTGAATGTATCCAGAAAAAAAAAAAAAATAATAATACATTGAAAGCTAATACCAGAAAGTTAAAAATTAAGCTTAACTTATTTTTAGATTAAAAAAAAATAAAATTTCAAAACAAAGAAAAATCCTATGAGTTATAACAATAAGTAAAAGACTATAAGAATTCTAACGTAAATTAGGCAGAATTTATTGAAGCTTCTAAAAAAGTTTTTGGATTCTTTCTTAGAACAGAAATACAGTTTATATCAGCCAATATCTTAATTCCTGTTGAAGAGTGGAAAAGTTTGGACAAAATCAAAATGAAGAAAAAAAATTCTATATAACTGTGGAAACAAACTTTATTAGGAAGTTTTTGAATATATTATCACCATATTTATGAGAAAGAATATTCTACTGCTTATTGTTGAAAAATTGTTTATCGCAAGAAAAATTTCTTATTAATGTTTATCATTAATAAGTAAATTTTCTTTCTCATCTTGAGTAGTAAATTATAGGAATAACTTTATAAAAGATGGCCACTTACACAAATTCTGTTTGTATGAGGAGAAAATATGTTAGTTACATATTTGAAAAATTATTTGTCAAACTTGGTATTTCCCCACATGGTACTAAACTAAGACATTTCTGCACATAAATAATTGCCATTGTCACCAATTTTGGAAATTACTTGACACTTATTCTATTTCCTCTGCTACCAATGATTGCATAATTTAGTACAATTTCATGTCACTGTAACAACTATTTTTACAACTGGCTGTTCTTTCTACTGTTAATAATTCTAGCTATTATCAAACAGACAAAGGCTAGCAGAAATGTATACTTTTGCATAAATGGCATCATACAATGGTTGCAGTAAGATTTAATGCTCTGTCTTTTGATAGACCTCTTTGGCTCATTGAGAAAGTGCTTATCATTGGTGTCCATGGAATTAAGAATGGATAACATCCGGAATCCAAGGAAACTGGTGAGCATCTGCGTCAGCAACTGCTTGTCTCTTTTCTACCACCCGTCCCTCCCTCAACCCTCTTCCTTCACTGCCTCACATATTCACTGTGATTACCTCCTCATCTAGTTCCTGTCTCTAACATTTAACCTATTTGCTCTTTTTTTTTTTACTCACTTCTACGTACCATTACTTGACCAGTCTCTATGGTAGGATTTCAACACAAAATGTCAAATTTTTTTACTCCTCATAGCAACTAGCCAGACTGATACCTGTAAACCTTCTGGATTTTATGGCATCAAGCAGATGCCCATCAAGAAGAGGCCCCACCTCTTCAATCTTTTTTATTATTGCAAGTAAGATTTCCTAGTGGAGGAATTAAAGTGAGCACTGAAAACCAATGCATCGTTAATTATTTTTATTTTACAGACACTTCTTACTTTTGAGCATTTATAGCACAACCATGCAGTACCAGCTTAGATGATTAGTCTAATGGGAACTGTCTTGTTCACAGATACACTGCATCAAGACAAGTTATTAAACCAAGGCTCACATATATAACCATATTTTCTATAATTCAATACCTTACTCTCACAGCTACTGCATGTGATAATTAATATTAAATTTACAATAATCAAATTAAATGAGAACAGATATGAAACTGAGAAGAAAATAGAGTACAGCTAAATTATAAACATATTGCTCTAATGCAGTTCTTTCTCAATTAAAAAAAAAAACATTATTATTATTATAAACACGGACGTTTCTGATAGTTTTAGAATTAAAATGATAAAAAATTGTGATAAAGATCATCCTCAACAGTAGCCAGTTTTTGGAGTGTGAGTGGTTCATTCACCAATTCTTCTCTTGTTTTCAATCCTGTTATTTCTTCCACATTATTAAACAGTTTATAAAGACAGCAAGCTGGCAGAATTATTAGCACGCTGGATGAGATGCTTAGTCACTACGTTCTGAGTTCAAATTCTGCTGAGGTTAACTTTGCCTTTCATCCTTTCAGAATCAATAAAATAAGTACAAGTTGAACCCTAGGGTTGCGGTAATTGACTCATCTCCACCTCCCTCAAGCAGCCCTTGTGGCAAAAATTTGAAATAACTATTAAACAATTTTTTTTAAAATGTATTCCTCTTTGCTGTTTTTCAGAGGTTTCTTCAGTGACCAACAATTTTTGCAGACCTTTGACACTTGATATGCCCCAAATACCTAAGTTTTTGCCAATCCAGTTGTTTTACAATACTTCACTAAATTATAAAAAAACATCCAACATACTTATGTGTCTTTTTTCTATCAAAGTAATTCTTAGCATTTTTTCTATAACACCAAACCTGAAAAAATTATCGTTTTTCTATCAGCTATTTCTTTCTTAAAAATTCCACATTCAGATCCAGACGTTGTTGTTGGAAATATCAGTGTGCAGCAATTTCAATTTGGCCTCTTTACTTATTGGAGGATTTTTACCAAATGCAATTTAAAGAGAAAACAACAGATTTTGCTAATGCAATCCTTTTTATCTTTCTTATGCATCACAATTATTTGTAATAATACTTCCAAGATAGCAAAACTGATTCACCCCTTTGACAGTTTGATTATCAATTACTGTAAAATAATCTTGATCATATGTTCCTGAGGTAATTATCAATTCGGGTTTGCTAAAAATAAAGGATAAACCATATCCTCACACTTTTTTTTGCATTCAACTTCAAAATTTTCCATTCATTTAAGTTACCCACAAGTAGGACAATGTTGTCAATAGATCTGACACTGTTGACCATTCTTCAAAAAAACCTTCTAGATGCCTTTTACCCTTTTAGCATAAATGTTAAACATATTTTGTTTTACTGATTTTAAATTTGAAATTTATTACATCCTATTTCAGGGGAATTTATTTGAAAGTAGGTATCCTTGAAATATTTGTTTCTAGATAGAAATACTGATTTCAAATTTTGGCACAAGGTCAGCAATTCCAGGGGTAGAGGTAAGTTGATTACATCGACCCCAGTGTTCAACTGGTACTTATTTTATTCTTTTCTACACAAGGACTAAAATTTTTGGGGAGGGGGCCAGTCAATTAGATTGACCACAGTACACAACTAGTGTTTAATTTATTGACCCTGAAAGGATGAAAGGCAAAGTCGACCTCGGTGGAATTTGAACTCATGACGTAAAGACAGACGAAATACCGATAAACATTTCACCTGGCATGCAAACGTTTCTGCCAGCTTGCCAACTTATAACTGAGTAAATATTAAAAATGAAACTCCTCTAATCTTTCCACCTCAACTGACACTCTTTAATTCACCTCATTCCATCCCATTCATACCAAATTAGTAATCTCTTACTCTCAATGGTTTTGCCACTGCTGTCTCTGAGGTGGAGACTAACTTGGAAGTAAAGTTACACAAAGTTCACTTATCTACCCATATACACATGTACCTCACACCACCTGCTTTCCCTACATATACCCGACTCAACAAATACATTTCATACAGATTTCACTTCATTTTTATCTTTCACTCCATACATACCACACACATTTTTACACCTGTTTGATTATATACTCTTAACTCCCTACAACTAACACACCCACATACCTCACACAGTTCTTTTCAAAGGACTACTGCTTGATAGTCACACTTCCTGCTTATCACCCCACTATGGTATATCTTTTTTACCTTTCATTTCTTCTTTCTTTACTCACTCCTTATTACCATTCGTGACGAAAAAGCACTACTGCTACAACATGTTTCACACAATGACTTATTTTAATTTTTTTTCCTTGACAATATTTAATAAATAAAATATGCCCCTTTTTACACCCAATTTTTTATATAACATGTGACCTACATTATCACTTCCTCAGCAAATGTGCCAAAAGGTGGCTGACTGGCAAAAAAATGGTTAGAGTGAATGGAACTACTCTAAGCATGTACCTGTTGATTGGTAAACAACATGTGGGCAAAAGCTTGTGCCTTTATTGGTCAGAGTAATTTTGGATTTGTGGGTTCCACCTGGTACAGGATTCAGTCTGCCTAGTACAAGAGAGCTGCCTAGTTGGTGGCTCTCTTGTGCCAGGTGGACTGAATCTTCAATGTATTCAGATATTTTGTATACTTTTGAATACTCCTTCATATCTTTATGTAAATCTTCACAAACTGAAAAGTATCTTCATAATGACCACCTCAGCAGATGTTCTAATGACAAATAAAAGAAGCCATTATTATTATTATTATTATTACTAGCTGGACACGTGAAAAATTCATGGAAAATATAAAAAATGTAAGCATCTGTATATTGTGTGCTGGTGCCATGAGAAATCTTTCTGTACTGTCACAGTTAAAGGTGGTGAGCTGGCAGAATCGTTAGCATGCAGAGTGAAATGCTTAGTGGTATTTTGTCTGTCTTTATGTCCTGAGTTCAAATTCTGTCAAGGTCGACTTTGCCTTTCATCCTTTTGGGGTTGATAAATTAAGTACTAGTTGCCTACTGAGGTTTATCTAATTGACTGGCCTCCTTCCCCCAAAAGTTTCAAGACTTGTGCCTATAGTAGAAAAGTATATTGCAACAGTCACAGAATATAGAAAGAAGTGTAAAACCGATAACTATATAATCCAACCAAAATATTTCAGTTATGCAAATGCAAACAGAATTACTATTTAGCCTTAAAATGCATTGTACATATTCAGAGAACCCTCTTGGTTTAGTGGTATGGAATGTTTTTCTCGTATTTTTTAAATTCTTTTATATCATCTCTCTCTCTCTTTCTCTCACTTCCTCTCTGTAGACACACACACATACATTCATGTGTGTGTTTTAGTTTTTGTTTACTTACACACATCAACAAATGAGCCAATTGAACAACTCTGTTTGGTTGTTCAATTTTCTAGAAATAACAGCCAAATCACTCTCATACTATGCACTTGTTAGTATTAAGGAAAGAGATGAAATAGAATTAATATTTTCGATTTTGTTCAGCTCTATGGATCTAATTATTTTTTAAATGTCTTCATGCATTACGTGATACAAGAAAAAAGAAAATGGAAAAATCCTGACCAAAACAGAGAAATTGTAACTTAACAAAAAATATAGAAAGAGAAAGAAATGGTTGAATTCGAAAACCAATAGATGTTTTTTAGCTGAGGTGTAATTTTATAATAAAAACAAATTCAAAATTTAAATTTTGGAACATAAAGCTGACCATGTTATCTGGTGTATGGCCGAATTCAAATGGGTAGAAAACCTATAACAAATGTGTGTGTGGTTGGGCCTTTACTAGCCAGGGGTCAATTTCAGTTCAATCGTAGAAAGGAATTCAAATACCTATCAGCCACTCAGTTCCATGCCATCATCTCTCTCTCTCTTTCTCTATCACTTCCTCTCTCCTTTGCTTGGCACACATGTCAAATTTAAGTATCTCGATTTTATCATTAAGACTGTTGCTGCTTCAGTGACCCAGTACGTATGGGTATTGAGAAGTAGTAATACATTACATAGGTGGCAGTTTCAAATGTCTTCCAGAAATTACAAGAGATGTGGTTAAAAATGTTTATTTAAGCAACAAAATTTATTTCAACAATTTCTTTCTCTTAAGCATGACACACGCGTCAGGTACATACAAAAAACAAATTGGCGTATTAATATTATCGATTATTATCATCACTATCTATTACTATAATGTTGTTATTTTTACATTTGTAGCAATGAGTGGGATGTGTTATACTAATTTATTAAAAATAATTTTAAGCTAACAAAGTGGTTTGTCATATCCTAAGTTTTCTTCAGTAGTTTTTCATACTAATTAAACCATGAATTTTCAGAACTAACCATAATAGAAATTAATGAGTTGCTACTACAAATAACGTACATACCTTAGATTCTCCCACAAACAACGTCCTGTGTGTTTTAGCTTTCTATTACCTTAAGTAGCATTTGCATATATTTCTTACTTAGACATACAGCTTTAAATTTATAGAAAAAAGAAATGGGTTTGTGTGATGTTGATGCCTTTTTAAAGTTTTACTTCTACATTATAAGACTTATTTTAATATGGAAAAATGTTTGCCTTTGTTCATTAATAGTTGGCCCGCATTTTATGCATTTTCTCTTTATTTTAACTGATCTGCTGTTCAGTAAATAGAGCAGAGGAAGTTCAGTGATGCAGCGCAAAGTCATAATTATATAGCAGAGGTCAATACCTTAACCCTTTTGTGACAAAATGTCAACTGAAGTACAATTTAAAAAAAAATTAATTTTAAAAATTACCAAAAATAACTTCCATTATTAAACTGATGTTTGGAACATGACAAAAGATTCTTACATAAAATTATGGCTTGCGGTTTGGAGCTAAACACCTTGAAACATGTTTTCTTTTCTCTCTCATACAATCAGGGACAGTCTCAGGTGGGTTGATACCAAAAGAGTTAAACATGTGAATATCATGATTTCATGTTAGCAATAAATTTGTATTAAAACCTACAGCACTTGTCAAGGCTTAAAATTTTCTTGGCTTTAATCTATATTGATAAATGAACAGTTCATAGAGATTATGTAGTTTGATGAATGTCAAAATAATTTCTCGTTTTTATTTAATAGACAATTACTAAATTCCAGATGATATACTCAGCTTTTTAATTCTTTTGGCATAACACTTAAGAATTTAATATGGTTGAATCCAAATACTAAATCTAAATGAAAATTAACTTTCCTTTACTTGAAATTACCCTAAGCAAGGGCACACAGGTCACTATTCGGCAAAGTGTTAGAGGAAAGGAGAACTCGTAAACTGGGCAAACTACAGATTTCTCTCATGAACTAGGTGAGCACTTTTTCTTGAGACAACAGTTGTAAAATCTTGCTAGAAGTGGAAGTATCTCATGGGATAGGTTTTCAACAAAATAACTTAGATTTGATCAGGACCAATCTAGCATTTCACAGATTAAGATCATTTATAAGTTTGGAAGCCTCCCTGATTGACTCTCCAAATTCAGAAACAAAGCAGTTAATTCAAGTTGGAGAGCTGAAAGCAAAAAATGGTTAGAGTGGAATTTGATGCAAGCTTCTTGAGCAAGTAGCTTAGCTTTTTCTGAAGATAAGATTACTTCAAGGCCATTGTGAGAATAGAATTATTTTAACAGCTACTCCCCATAACTCACTTGAACCAAACCTTTCTTGATCAAGATGTTTTTGAATAGATTCAGAACATCCAGCCTTGGTGTGCCTTTTAAGAATATATTTCTCATGGTTCATTATTTTAACAACTACTCCAAATCATTAAGTTGAACCAAACCTTTCTAGATCAATTTGCTTTAAACAGATTCAGCATAGCCTGTCTTGGTGTGCCTTAATGCTCTTTCTAGCATTGGTTACAAGTAGAGCAGAAGGCTGTTACATTAAAGTTATATCCATTTTGGTGGTAGAGAAGGAAATAGTGGTTGTGATGAGCTGTAGCAGCAGCACATTCCAGAGCAAACCAAGGTTAAAAGTTAAGTTTTAGTTGGTATTTTTGATATGGGGAGAAGATAAAAATTATTGAACCCAAGTAGGGTCTAGTCAGCCAAGAGGGATGCAATCTTTAATTTTCTTGATCTGCAAAAACATCCAAGTTGAGAATCAGTCAGGAAAGAATGGAATCCTTTCTAATATAATTTAGAATGCCTGATGGAATAGCACATCAAAACATGATTATATCAGATCTAAGAACTTTGTTTATCACTAATAAAACGATGCTGTGTGACAGAGATATATCAGACATATATCCAATACACTAAATTAGCATAGAAAAAGTGATGACGATGAAATTTATGCCCTAATTTTCTAGAAACAAGTTTGATTTATGTTTTACATAGGCCAAAAATAAAAAAAAAGTATTGGAAAAGGGCTTATAAATTCTAGTAAGCCTGACCTACTCTACAAGTATCAAGGAAAATGTCAATATTGAAAGAAAACTAATATTTGCGTATGAATGAAAGAAATAACTGCTAAGATATTCACAGTAAAATTATATTCAACATTTGAAATAGAAAAGGTAAACCAGACCACTGATGTGATCTGAACTATTGATCTGTTGCTTATTGAATAATTTTATTGTCAATTACTCTATAGATCACTTTCCAGGTATTTCACTGCATCTTTTATGCTAGTTTATTTAAATTTTTTTTTTAAATCAAAACCTTTTTCTCTGCTGTTCTATTTATATATCTACAAGATAATTAGTCATTTAGCAAAGCAGTCACATTTCACAAAAGAGTGACTGATGAAAAGCAAGAACTGCTTGGTATAAAATATTTGTTCTGTAAAATACATGGTGAGGTAAAAAGAAAGAAAAAAAAACTATCAGCTTCTTGCTAGCATTAAAAGAGAATTGACATAAAATAAAACAAAGATAATTTGTGGTAAACTTTAATAAATCACACCTTTTTAAATTAAAACTTTAAGAATACCTCTATAAAAAAAATACTTTACCTAACTTTCTAATTTTTAAAACAGTTTAATTAAGCTACTTAAAAATAGTTTAATTAAAATATATTGAATAGTAGAAAATATATTAAATTTGTAGAACATTTTAACTTGAGAATATAAAACTCGAACAGAAATTTTTATTTAGTTTCATTTAGATTTTGTAAAAAATAAATAACCATATAATGTATTAAAATAGTTGATTAAATTGATTAGAATACAGATTCCATGAGTAGACTCTACTGACAAAATGCCAAGGTTCCTGTGAAAGTATGAATGTCACAAATGTAATGTATACCTCTTTTATAAATTTAATACTTCTGGAATGTTTTACAGAATGTAATAGAAAACCCCTTTAGCGTATCTCCCATGATACATCATGTCACAAGGAGCAATATTCAGAAATGGGTGTAAATTAATTATGTGCTGCTTTATATACTTAGCAGCTTGTGACCAGAAGTATCTATCAATAAGTGATCAATCATATTGATTTCTGCCAAATATATGGTACTGTCAATTCCAACAATGACCTCAACTGACTGATTGAAGCCTTCAACTGTTCTCATTTTGAAGCCATTTTTATTTGTTTCTACTCAGACACTGGACACCTGAGGTGCAGGCTGTAAATTTATGTTCATGAAACTTCAAGTAATGCAGGGCTATATAACTTGACTTTTTCACACACACACACAAAATGGTCAAAGTAGCTTAGTAGATGGATTGTTGGCCTTACAATCATAAGGTCATGAGTTCAAATTCTTGAGCAAAGTACTTCATTTTATGTTGCTTCAGTCTCGTTCAGCTAAAAATGAGTACCAGCTCACTGCTGTTGGTGCCACTCTAACTCTCTTCAGCCTCAATGTTCTGCTGGGTTAAAGGAAGGAGGACTGAAAGCATACCTATATCTGCTTGTGACTACATAGGCATCTAAAACAGTTAGCAAAAGAATATTACTAGGTCATACTTGTTTGTTAATGATTTTTAGATATTCCCCATCCTGATTCACTGTCTGCATCCTCTCTTGTGCTACTCTTCTTGTACCTTCAGGATTTTCTCTGGTACCTCATCACTACCATCTTACTTTCCAGCTAATCTCACCCACCCTTATAAAATGTAGACTAGTCATGTATATTCTCCATAGCTAGACACCTACACTTGTTCCTCTAGTGTACTTTAGCCTCTCAACACTTAGCATAAAATCATCTCCTTCTTCTCAGATACTTAGTTGAGGGAGTTTTTCTTTTTCCTTTTCCTGCTTTCTTCCTGTCTTGTAAGTCACTTGGTGACCTTACGAGTGCTAGTAGCATGAGAAAAAAGCACCCAGTACACACTGTAAAATGGCAAGCATTAAGAAGAGCATCTGGCCATAGAAACTATGCTAGGGCTGACAGTGGAGCTTGACACAGCCTTGCAAGCTTGCTGGATCTTGTCATACTGTTCAACCCATGCCAGCATGAAAATGGATGTTAACTGATAATGATGATGATGATGATGATGATGATGATGATGATATCTTACATTACATAAAAAAAAAAAAGAAATCTATAGAATGGCAAATATTCCAATAATTGAAACGGTTTTTAGTTACCTGGTTATTCATAGTGGGTGACTTGGTAGCAAATATAATCCAGAGATATATCTATACACCAAGAACAAAGAAGAAAAAAATGCATTAAAATTAGTGACGGGAAACAGAGAAAAATAAAAGACATTTTCTGAAAGATTGAGATAGATAAAGTGTATATACATGTGAATATTTTTCTGAGGTGATTTCTTAAAGGAATAAGAAAAAATAATATCAATATGGAGATTTGTATCAATAGTGAAAACCTAAAAATAAAATATGAATTCAATAAGTAGGGTAAAAGCTATAGTGAAAATCTACTTGAATAATATAGGTAGCTAGACTGATGACAACAACAATTATGATACTGCTGCAGATACACAAGAGTTGTTAGTAGTGAGAGCATCCATGAAATAAATCATTTCGGATATTTGGAAGGCTCCCTAGTTTCATTTCATCATTTTAATATCCATTTTTCTATGCCTGCGTGGGTCAGGCAGAGTTTACTGAGACAGATTTTTTACAGCTGGATGCCCTTCCTGTCACCACCCTCACTTGTTTCCAAGCGAGGTAGTATTTCCTCACTTGACCTGACATTGGAAATATTGGAAATGACCAGACATTGCTGTACAATATTGGAAACAAATGATACTGGTTGTATGAAGGTGACACTCACAACTACCACATAGTGCTTGTGTGTGGAGGGTGATGTTGCATGAAACTGAAATACGGCCTGAATATGGAAGATGTGTGAAGGCTGAAAAGAAATAAGGTGAGCATGTTCTGCTGGATATGTAATGCTAGTTTGCTTGTATGTTGAAGCACAAATGAACTGAGAGAAATACTGGGTATAAAAAGAAATCTGAGATAGTGTACAAGAGCTGGTCTGGATTTATTACATAAGTAATGGATGACAATTGAATGAACAAGCGACGAGTATCCAAACTGAAGGAACCTATGGAAGAGGATGGCTGATGGAGATATGGCGAGAAGTAGTGGATTCTGATCTCAAAAGGCTGATCCTCATAAAGGAGATAACAAAAACCTGCAACATATGATGAGATGTTGCGCTAGAGACAACCTGTGCAGCCCATAGCCACACTTCCAGGCTTTGATCTCAAAATGATGATAATTAAATATAACAATAGTAGGTGCAGGCATGGTAGTGTGGTAAGCTTACATTCCTACCACATGGTTCTGGGTTCAGTCTCACTGCATGGTACCTTGGGCATGTGTCTTCTACTTTAGCCTTGGGCCAACCAAAGCCTTATCGGTGGGTTTGGTAGACGGAAACTGAAAAGAGCCTGTCATATATATATATATATATATATGTATATTTATGTGTCTGTGTTTGTACCCCCACCATTGCTTGACAACCGATGCTGATGTGCTTACATCGCTGTAACTTAGCGGTTTGGCAAAAGAGACCCGATAGAATAAGTACTAGGCTCGATTTCTTTGACTAAAACCTTTTAAGGTGGTGCTCCAGCATGGCCACAGTCAAATGACTGAAACATGTAACAAAAAAAAAAAGAAAAAGAATAATGATGTTTAATGTGTTAGACTATTAATGTGTTAGACTATTAATGTGTTAGACTATCAACATACTTGTCTTTATATGACTTGGTTTAAAAAAAAAAAATCTGTTATTTTCTAATATGTTAACATTACTCGTTCATGTGTTCCAATAGCTGAGACATATTAAAACTGAAGGATCAATGACATTTCTACAAGGCTGATGCCACCTTCAAAATAATTTGGATATATATCAAGCTAAGACTTATTTATATAACTTAAAAATTATGCAACTACAACAATTAAGAATTAATTTTTCAATCTGCTAATATTGCGGTTGGTAACAGAATGTATAGTCATCGTCAAAACTTCCACATTTCTATTGTTACTATGGTTTCAGTTGTAACTGTGATAAAGTTGTTGAATCTATGATAAAAACAACAACATAGTAATAACAGGCGAATAGAAAAGATGACAGTGATCTTGTTGTTATTGCTGATGGTGATAAAGGAAGCAATAATGTAAATGGTATTTGAAAAAATGTTGACACTCCTACTGATAGTAATTTCTTGTTGTTAATGATGATGATGATGAAGAGGATGGCGGTGGTGATAATGATTTTGATTAGAAATTGAATGACCTTTTGAAAACTGATCTGATGAATAGGAGGAACGTTTCCATAAATGGTGGAGTGCATTAGGGAGACTTATAATACAGGAAGGAAACTTTAGAATTTAATCTATGATGTATGTAATCCACCTGCTGTTTGCTGCACAGCCTGGCTTTTTACTGACATACAAAGAGATCACCATTTTCAGATTTGACTGAGTCTGTGACTGATTATGGTAGTTGATTGGCAGAATCATTAGAGCATTGTATAAATGCCTTGCAGTAGTTGTTCTGGCGCTTTGCATTCTGAGTTCAAATCTTGCTGAAGTCATCTTTGCATTGCATTCCTCAGATTGATAAATGAAGTAGCAGTCAAATATTGGGAGTTGATTTCTTTCACTCTCAGAATTAGCTGTACTGAGCTATTGGAGGATTCTGGGAGTGACTACTTCTTCAAAACGTGGGGGTGACTTGAATAAGGGATTAGCAACTGTTTTTTCTCTATCATGTAACAAACATCATCTAAATAAACCACCATAGAATATGATGAACAGGAATATGCTCTATGGCATGGAATGATTAAGAAAAACAAATCCAATTAATTCTGGTTTAAGAAAATTGACGACATTATAAATACAACAATATTGAGCTGTAAGTATCATTAGCTCAGATAATTGCATTTTGATAACAGGTATTAGAGATATATTTATTACTTCTGATGAAAATCTCTGCAGATATCCAAGTTTCTTTCCTAATCTATCAACTTGTGGTTGTATTAGCAAGTATAACTTTTACTGATTCCAGCTAGATATTATCTAACTATAACTAATCCAGTAATCCCTGGTGTAGTATCTAAATTGCATGGCAAGATTATATATCAAAGTTGCTAAGGGGTTAAGTAGATGGAATATTCATGTGAAGCCCTACGACTGATATGCGCTCTGCTCTTTCACAAGAGATAATTCTCTATTTATTTCAGTTTGTTGCTGAGACTACGCAATCATTACAATTTCTCAGATGTGTGATTGGTTATTTCAAAAGGTATCTGATGAGACACCTCTAATCCATAAGGTTTACCAACAAAGTTAATGCTGACCTTTTGGGCTCCACGGTCATATTCAGAGAGTTAATAGACTCTTAAGCAATCTTGTGTGACCGACAATGGCCTTCAGTGTTATTTATATTATCTATTAATGCTGTGTTTACAAAGCATGTGAGAAGGTGGTGGTGGTGTAAATACTTATAGACTAAAAAAGAAGCCAAAGAAGAAAAAATGTAAAAATATGTAGCACTACAAATTATCTACAAGACCAATACAATTATATGTTTAGACTTATAAACATTAATTTTACATTTTATTACAGAAATTTGTTCTAGAAACAATCAAATAAACAGTTTGATACTGTAACATTAAAATAAATAAACATCAGTGCTACATTAGAAGTTGTCAGCATGAGCAGCAATACATGTTTGCCATATTTTTATTGATCTATTTATTTCTAATAGTGAGATGGAATGGTAAAGCACCAGATTAAATGCTTGGTTAATGATTTTCCTATTTTTTACTTGCTGAGTCTGTAGGAAAGGGCAGTGCCCATTCCTTTTACTTGCTTTCTGACACTAATGGGTTTGATGTTGTTGCTATTTTGTTTAAACAGTTGCAAGTCAAAATCTGTAGGAAAGACATCAGCAGGGAGAACGTTCTAGAAAACCAATAACCTGGTGAAGAGAAACTGGTCATAATGTTTATTGTGGGGCTCTTGGGTGGGTTGAGGGAAGGACACAACAAAAATGATGGGGGTGGGGGTGGAGTGAGTTGAGAGTGGGTAAGTGGAATAAAAGGAAGCGATATGAGATTAGCCAGCTGCAAGGGATAGCAGCTATTACAGTAGTGAGAGAGGGAGAGAGAGAGAGAGAGACAGAGAGAGAGAGAGAGAGAGAGAGAGAGAAAGAGAGAGAAAGAGAAGATAAGCAGCTATAGGCTAGAGGCTAAAGTGTGTCTGTGTAAGTGGAACATACTAATAGAAAGGCCAGTTGAGTGGCCCTTCTCTTGATGTGCTCCAGGAAGTTGGATTGTGTAGCAGCAGCATTACCTAAGTGGGAGCAATGCTCCATTAAGGAGCTCATTTGAGCTTTGTAGAGTATCAGCAATTGTTGGAGGATGAATTACTTTCTAGCCCTAAAGAGAAGGGCCAGTCTTTGTTAAGCTATGCTTAGTATGTGGTTTCCGCCAGCAAGAGTGATTTGTCATGTTTTTTGACATCCTGGCTTAAAATCGCACTCTGCCTCTCATTGTTCTAAGGACAATGACATAAGTACCAACTAAATATTAGGATTCCATAAATCCATTAGATCCTTCTTTACAAGCTTGTTACAGTATAACATAATTGGAAAACATTTAAATTCTAACATGGCAGTTTAGGGGCAAATAATAAATTAAGCCAATAGCAAGTCTTAGCATGTAATGAAAATATATAACGTGTCTAGAATTGTTTTTTTTTAAACAACTCAGAAAATAAGTTATCAATCATTTTTCCTAGTTATGTCACATGTTTGGACATGTTGATAATCAGTGTCAATGCAAGACTGGAACCCGAAAGGGTGGTTGGCAGATGATGAAGGGAAGGGTGACAGAGAATCAAGGGAAGGAGTGGTTGAAAAAGGATCAAGGAAAGGGGCCGTTGGCAGATGGTCAAAAAAAGGTAAGGCTGGAAGATAATTAAGGGACAGGGGTGGTCGACAGAAGAGCAGAAAAAAGGGTGGCTGACAGGATCAAGAAGTCTTTGAAGAAGCAACAGAAGAATACTGTTGTTGGATTATTGATAAAGCAGACAAATCTCAACTTTGCTGCTGGGGTGCCCAATCTCCTTGTAGCTGGGGATCAAACCCAACACCTAAGTGACCCAACCTCCGTAAAATTAAAGGATGTAACCCCTTACAGCTAGGAGATCTAACTCTACAACAGTAGAAATAAAGTGTCACACCAATAGTCACAACAGAAATCTGCCATAGACTTAGATTTATGATTCATGAGTCGATAGTTTAACATGTTACTAATAAATCAATAAGGAATTTCTTCTTAGTTGTTTGACCTGGTACAAACAGTAGTCAAATGTCCTTCAAATCTTTTCCTACTGTCTTAAAAAATAGTTACATAGAATAATGTAGTCTAAATAAAAAAGGGGATAGGGAAGGCTTTTAATTACAGTCTTGCTTGCTCAAGGCTGGAATTAAACAATAGTCAACTGCAATACATGATCAATTCTACTATTTCAGCACCGTACTCGGTGCTAAAAAACTAATTTCAATAATATGGGCAGCAATGTCAACATTTGTTGAACCATCGAAACTAAATTATGGAGGATAAATAGATGCCAAAACATAGAATGAGAAGACACTTACGAGGTTGTGGTATATTCAGTAGAAGTTCATGAAAATGAGGTAGCTTATGGTTTTAATATTTCTCGTTTCTTACATTAAAGACCATTAATATTGTGGCAGGCAAGTAGTGAATTTGAAAGAAGCAAATTTCCATGTTTAAAAATCATTTGAAGGTTGGTTTTACATTTCATCCCTTCAGAGATCAATAAACTAAAATATGAAATAATGTATTGGTACAATGTGATCCACTGTTTTCCACTGCTTCAACATTTGGAATTGAGCATCCTGGAAAGAAGTTTATTTTACAGAAAGACAAAGTAATCAGTTGATAAGGGAACCCTACTTTTACTTTAAGTGCTTTGATATGCAACACTGTCAACATAAACAGACTATGAGACAGGGTAAAAATGTGAAAAGTTGTAGTAGGTCAACACAAGTGCTCTTGTTGATTACTTAGTTAAGCTCTTTCCTCCCTATGAAGAATGAGCTATTGATAACTTTTCGTCATTGTTCTCGACTATGTCGCCTTTTCTCTCAGGCCTTGTTGGTTTTTAGTTATTATTAATGCTTCTATATCTTTGCTTTTATCTAGGAAGGCGTGTTGGCACTTTGCAAACCTATATTTTTTTTAACTTCTGGGAAGAGGCAGGCCATACTATTTTGGTCTATTTTTTTTACCCCCACCTCGCATAAACAGTCCTACCAGGAAGTTGCACTAAACTGGCAGAGCTCTCAGAATTGTTGAGGAACACAAGTCACTGCACAACAAAATAGCAACTACACTATCTACTCTCAGAGAAGTTACCCTCTCATATTCTAAACAGCTTTATTATACTTTCTTCAATGATTTTATGTACTTTAAGCAGGTTGTATTCTTTGATTTCAATATAACAAGAAAGCAGAACAGTTTTCTAGAGAATAGTGATGGGCATATCCTCGTTCATGGGTGAAATTTTGCCCATAATAAAATTTCAGATCTTTGCAGGTAGAGTTTCTAAACACTTCTCCTTGTTCATTGGCCTCGGATCATGCAGGGACACTGTCTTGAAAGAGTTTCAATCAATATTATCAATATCATCTCATGCGGTGCCACATAAAAGCACCCAGCACACTCAGTAAAGTGGATGGTGTTAGGAAGGGGCATCCAGCCGTAGAAAGCCATGCCAGATCAGACTGGAGTCTGGTGCAGCCTCCCAGCTTGCCAGCTCTGGTCAAACCATCCAACCCATGCCAGCATGGACAATGGACATTAAAGGATGATGATGATGATGATGATGTTACCAACCCCAGTATTCAAAGTTAGGTATATAATTTAGTGGTCACTCTATCTCACTGATAGGTTATGAGACATAGACACAGAGAGACATACAAGTGACAGGCTTCTGCAGAGTTTCCATCTACCAACTTTACTCACATAACATCATGCAGTCTAAGTCTGCTTAAGATGGCACACAGTAGACCAAATCCAAAATCCTGTGATTACAAAGATGCCTGTAGGTTCTTATGCACCCGTAATTAACCCCTTGTAATAACAAGTGTGGGTTTCCACACCTGCTCAAGACTGAACAAGAGACAACAACTTATCTAATTTATTTAGGCTATTTTGAGAAACTATTTCATAGTTAATTGGTTTCTCAAAATAGTCATACAAATCTATAAGTCTGATAGTAAAATAAAATTAATTTGTGGATAACCTAGGATTGAACTCTGAATACGTAATTACACTTAGGTGCATGGCTGAGTGCCCAAGAAGTTTGGTTTCTAATCACAGTTTCAGGTTCTGTCCAATTGTGTAGCACCTTGGGCAAATGTCTTCTATGATCATACTGGATCAATCAAAGTCTTATGAATAGATTTGACAGATGAAAAAAGAAGCCCATTATATGTGTGTATATATACGTGTGTGTGTGTGTGTGTGTGTGTGTGTGGTAAGAAGCTTGCTTCACAATCACATGGCTCGAGGTTCAGTCACACAGTGTGGAACTTTGGGTAAGTATCGTATCTTGTGAGTGGATTTGGTAGAAACCCGTCATATATAAATAAATTTATTTAGGTGGCTATCCAAATTTACAATCGAAAGGCAACAAGTATAGTTGTCACCTTAGTGACAACTATACAAAATGACAACTACACTATATATGTGTGCGTGTGTGTCTTTGTGTTTGTGTTTATCCTAGCCATGGCCACATGACAACTGGTGTTGGTGAGTTTATGGTCCCCATAACTTTGGCAAAAGAGACCCAATAGAATAAGTACTAGGCTTGAAAAATAAGTCAGGGGTTGATTTGTTCGACGAAAACTGTTCAAGGTGGTGCTCCAGCATGGCCTCAGTCAAATGACTGAAACAAGTAAGAGAATAAAAGAATATGGCCATATATATATATGTAAGTGCTTTCACAAATAAACTTGCACTTCATTTTAGAAGATCTGCAGACACAAGCACTCACCTTTGGCTGCATTGCATTTTATAGAAGAAACAACTGTAACCTACTGAAATTCATTGCATAATTTCTTGTTCCTTTGTCATTTGTTTAATTTCATATTATGCTCTTTACTCAAAGCTTTATTCTGAAGAATATGTAATCCCAGTTCTAACACTAAGTTATTTGTAATGTTATCTCCAGGTGAAATATTAAAATATATGTAGACATGTGTATACAAATATATATATATACATGGGAGAATTCACGAAAAAACAACAGACGAAGACAGGTGGTGTAAACAACAAATGGATGTATTAGTATAACGCTTGGGAATAGAGAAAGTCTTTAACGTTTCGAGCCTACGCTCTTCAACAGAAAGGAACACAGAAAGAAACAAGGAGAGGAAAAAATATATATACTTGTGTATGTGTGAGAAAGTTGGTATGTGAAAGCACGTGGTTGGATGTATAAAAGATAATAAGAGTGAAAAACTACAGAAGGCTTGTGTTACATGGTTATATATATATGTGTGTGTGTGTGTATATATCTGTATATATATATATGTGTATGTATTTATATATAAATATATGTATGTATGTATTTATATACATACATACGTACATACATATATAT
>NC_068986.1:4571891-4577369 GCF_001194135.2 Octopus bimaculoides | reverse complement strand
ATATGCATGTATATAATTCTAAGTGAAGTATTAAAATACATGTGTGTGTGTGTGTGTATACATGCATACATATATATATGTATATATATGTGTATGTGTTTGTGCTTGTGGCTCTTTGTCACGACATTACATGATAATTGTAAAGAAGTATTATACAATGGACCTTATTCATTTTGAATTAACCATGAAAACATGTCTGGCTATGGGCAGAATACTACCTTACTTGGAAACAGTTCAGGGCTGGCGAAAAAGAAGGGCATTCAGCTGCAGAAAACCTGTCTCTACAAAACATCATCCGACTTGTGAAAGAATGGAGAAGTGAATGTTGAAATGATGATGGCGATGAAAATTTAAACAAAGAACTGGCATATGCCCAAGCAGAATATAAAAAGAGATAAAAATACAATAACATGAAGAAACTCAAAACCGTTTCCTTGTTAATAACTTGAATCTTACATTACACTGATACACCCAAACACACAACTGTAAACATATATTCATTGTTCTATGGTTAGGCTACATATATTTCAGTTACATTGATAGTAATCAGTTTTAGTAAAGCATTTATTTCCTCATAATTATTTTGTTGTTCAATAAACAAAATAGCATGGTATAATATTTTCAATGATTTCCTTGACATCACCACTCCCCATCTTCCTTGTTCTTCATAGTAGTAGTTACCAGTAATCCTCAGTATTTGGTTTTATATCTTCTTGAGATTTAGATAAGTGGCTTTATAAAATAGCTTTAGATAAGAGAGCAGCTGTTATTGCTGTTGTTTAGCCCCAGGTCAGCTCTGGTGGTGCAGACCTGTGACTAAAGAAATTGCATCTAAATATATGTAAGACTGCATTATGCAATAAGTCCTTTCATTTTGTGAAAGGAGAGTTTTGACTGTTATTTTAGCAGATCAAGTCACCACATAGAGACCACCTTTATTAGTTCATATACGTTTTATTTATATATATATATATATATATATATATATATATGTACATACATGTGTGTGTGTATATATATATGTGTGCATATATGTGTGTGTGCGTATATATGTGTATGTATATATATGCGTGTGTATATATGTGTGTGTATGTATGTATGTGTATATATATATATATACACACACATATATATATACACACACACATATATATATATGCACACACACACACACACATATATATATATATATATATATATATATATATATATATATATATATATATATATATATGTGTGTATGTGTGTGTGTGTGCATATCATCATCATCATTTTTCATACCTACTTTTCTATGCTTGTATGGGTTGGATAGAGTTTATCTGAGGTAGATTTTTCATCAACCAGACACCCTTCCTGTCACAGAAATTAATGACATGATAATCGTTTTACAACTATTACACGATGTCAAGACAAGGAAACACAAACATACACATACTCACATACATAAACACACACACACACACACACAAAGAGGCAATTATGTGGATAAACAGATTAGATGTATTGCGTGTATACACATATATATATTTTATATTTCATTAGGGTATGAAATATAAAATATATATTTATGTATACACGCAAAACAAGAGAAAGCAAAGAGTGGAGACTTTCAGACAATGAACATTTAAATATAAATATATAGATATTGATAGTAATAGATCCAACCTAGACAGAGTATAAACAACAGAGGGGGAAGAAAGGTTTTATAAGCCCAACAGCTGTTTCTGGGGACTTGGAGATCCATCATAATGTTGATAGATGTAGTTCATCACAATATGTGGCCATAATGGAGGCAATCAACATTGGATAAGATGAGCCTCCAACATCAGGGTAGAAAAGGTCTTACGTTTCAGATCTTAATGCAGAGAGGTTCAGAGATGGAATGATTAAATGTGGGAAGGTAGCCATATCAGAGGGAGGGAGTAGAGACTTCGGTGGGGCTATGGAGAGTGTTAAGACAGGGAATGGCAAGAGGATATAAGAGAGCTAATTCATGAAGATGAGGGGGTTTAATAATGAGGGTATTAAGGGAAGTGGTAGTAGAGGTGAGTGGGAGGGGTGGGATAGATAGTAATTTAAGGGTGGCCAGTTGTTGCTGGGTTTGTGTATAGGAGTCATTTAAATATAAATATATAGATATTGATAGTAATAGATCCAAATAGGCAAGTGATGAGTAGAACCAGTGTTTACAAGAGAGTATTACAGCTGAGAATCTATTAAGTTGTGAAGGATGGTTACAGAGATATTTAGACACAATTTACAAATACCAAGGTCTGTGTTGTAGGGGGTAGCCTCACTTACGATGGACCAGGACAGGGTATAGGGAACATTTTGGGATTTGAAGTTGCGTATGTAAGTTGCTAAGTAGGTAGATAGTTTAGAATTTAGAATGGAAAGAGTTCATGTGTGCTTGGCAGTACATATAATGAACTTCTTTCAGCTTTCATCTACCAAATCCACTCAAATGGCTTTGGTTGGCCCAGGGTTATAGTAGAACATGCTCACCAATGTATCACACAGTGAGTCTGAACCTAGAAACATGAGGTTGGGATGTAGACTTCTAAACCACAGAGCCATGCCTGTGAGGTGTGTATGTGTGCGTGTATATATGTATACATATATACATATATACACAAGCAGATATACATATATATATTCTTTTATTATTTTACTTGTTTCAGTCATTTGACTGTGGCCATGCTGGAGCATCACCTTTCAGTGGAACAAATCGTCCCCAGGACTTATTCTTTGTAAGCCTAGTACTTATTCTATCAATCTCTTTGACCGAACCACTAAGTTATGGGGACATAAACACACCCACATTGGTTATCAAGCAATGGTGAAGCAGGGACAAATACACACACACACACACACACACACACACACATATATATATATATATATATATATATATATATGACAGGCTTCTTTCAGCTTCCATCTACCAAATCCACTCACAAGGCTTTGGTTGGCTTGAGGCTATTATAGAAAACACTTGCCCGGGACATGTGGTTGGGAAGCAAGCTTCTTACCATACATCTGTATATGTATTTATAAATATATGCATTAAGAAGGACATGCAGCCTTAGAAACCAAGTCAAAGCTGACTGGAACTTGGTGCAGCTCTCTGGCTAGCCAACTCTAGTCAAACCACCCAGCCTATGCCAACATGGAAAATGGATGTGAAAGGATGATTTGCTGCTGCTGCTGATGATGATACACTAGTTCTTGATTTACTACATCAAGTCTAGTAGTACCCATGAAACTGTCAATGATAAATAAACTTATGAGATGTTGATAATATGCGGTATTGAGTGACAGTAGCATCCAGACTAAGAGGTTCTGTTGGTGAGAAACGATGGAATATGGTATTGGAATATGTGGGTGACATTTATTAACTTTATCGCTGTCATTAATTTAAAATCCCAATGACAGATCAGTTCCCTGACAGCAGAATAAAAGAAAGAAAGGTATAATAAAACAGAAAGGCGGAAGAAGTGATAAAAGGTCAAAGAGTGTAAATTTGAGAGGGGAAACTATATATAGACAGATAATGCTAGAGTGTACCTATGTCTGAGTGTGTGTGTTTTGTATGTGTGTGTGTATGCACGTATATATATATATATAAGTGCAGGCATGGCTGTGTGGTAAGAAGCTCGCTTCCCAACCACATGGTTCTAGGTGCAGTCCCACTGCATGGAACCTTGGGCAAGTGTCTTCTACTATAGCCTCAGGCTGACCAAAGCCCTGTGAGCGGATATTGTAGGCAGAAACTGAAAGAAGCCCATTGTATATATATATATATATATATATATATATATATATATATATTTATGTGTGTGTGTGTGTGTGTGTGTGTGTGTCTGTCCCACCCACTATTGCTTGACAAATGTTGGTGTGAATGCAAAGTTTGCTAAGCAATCATTAAGTTTCAGGTTCAATCCAATGTGTGGAAACCTTGAGCAAGTGTTTTTTTTTCTTTTACTATAGCTTCCACATAACCAATGCCCTATGAAGAAAAGTTCATTGAAAGACACTTGCACAGAAGCCTGTTGTATGTAAATGAGTATGTGTGTATGCATGTATGCATATGCACCATGTCAAAATACACACATTGCTCTTTGTAAACAAGTTGACATTAGGTAGGGCATTAGGTATGATAAATAGATGGCTGCCATTGATAAGATAGAGTAATTGCTATGCTGATAACACCTACTGAGCTGATGACACAGCTACCTTCTGGTTTTTCTTTTCTGTTTTCATTAATGGCATGCTTGTTTTGGAGAAATTCTTGATTCCTGAGACTATCTCTCCCTTCACATTTGTAGTTGGTGCTGACTGCCATCAAATGATTATACAACCTTGTTTGAAAGAAGAGATAATTTCAATAAATCAAGAATACACGTTGCCTAGTTTTTAATATAACTGATTTTACTTTTTTCTTTTTTTTTTCTTTTGTTTAAAATGCATGCCACCGGGTGCTATGATCTATTTCTCTTGGATTATCTTTATTTTACACATGCACACATGAGTGCTTGTGTGTGTGTGTGTGTGTGTGTGTATTTGCTTGGATATATATAAATAGATATGTGTATACATTCATAGATACATACATACATACACACATATATATATATATGTGAATGTATGTATGTATGTAAATATACTATATGTGTGTCTGTGTATATATGTGCATTTGTGTCAAAATATGTGTATGCATGTACATACATACACACAGAGACATATATATATATATATATATATACACACACATACGTATATATGTTTGTGCATATACATGAGCTTATGTGTGTATATATGTGTATTTGTGTGAAAATATATATGTGTGTGTGTGTGTGTGTGTGTGTGTGTGTGTATGTGTGTACAACTGAGCATTCAATAAATGAAAAGAAAATAAAGAACAGAAGACAGGTAAAAAGAGATGAACAATGATGAAAGATATAACTAGTTATGGAGAATGTAACAGTGAATATGTAAACTGATGAATGAGAAACACAAAAATTAAGGGTATTCTGACTGAAGAGAATAAAAGAACAAGAATAGATGAGAATAAATGGAAAAGAGGAGTTGCATGGAAGGTAGAAGTGGGAGTAATAGTATGGTGATATGAAAGGAATTAGGAGGAAAAGAAAAAAGAAGCTATATAGCCTGCCTCTTATTTTAGTTTGTGAAGTAACAGGATAAGGCGAGTGTATAACAGAAGACAGTTAATGTAATGGTGGTGGTGGTGGTGGTGGTGGTGGTGGTGGTGGTAGTGATACTGATGATGATAGCTCTTCAGCATCGATTCTTTGATGCCAGTATATTTTGTATGGTACTGTCTATTGTAATTAGCAGGACGGTGTGGCAGTGTGTGCATTATAGTTAAATAGCAAGATAAATCTCGCAGAATAAAGTGTTATAAAGTTAGAATATGTGTGTGTGTGTGTGTGTGTGTGTGTGTGTGTGTGTGTGTGT
>NC_068986.1:4565589-4566082 GCF_001194135.2 Octopus bimaculoides | reverse complement strand
TATATATATATATATATATATATATATATATATATATACATATATATGTATGTGTATGTGTGTGTGTGTATACATATATATATATGTATCTTTGTGTGTATGTATGTGTGGGGGTGTGGGGGTGTACACAATCATATATACATGTACATAAATATATATACATGCATACACATGGATATATATAGATATGTACACACACACACACACACACACATAATGCGTATGCATATATATGTAACATATATGTACATGTAACATATATGTATATGTATGAGTGTGTGTACTGAGAGAAATACAAAATAGCCGATGTAACAAGAAAGAAAAATAAAGATGGAATAGAAGAGAATGAGAAGAGGAAGAAAAGAGGGAGGGAGGGAGGGAGGGAGATGAGTTGTAGGTGAGGAGAGACACAAAGAACTATGTTGACAAAAGAAGTATGTGATGTCGGATACATGAATGAAGTTTCACAGGAGATAAAAAAAAAAAAAAAAAT
>NC_068986.1:4547928-4565383 GCF_001194135.2 Octopus bimaculoides | reverse complement strand
ATATATATATATATATATATATATATATATATATATATATATATACACATACACACACATGCATACACACACACACAAGCATAAAGACTAAGCATGCACAATCAGGTACAGTACCACTGAATGGCACCTTGGGCAAGTGTCTGGTACTCTTGTTTTAGAACAACTAGAAGCTTTATTAGTTGACAGAAATTGAAAGAAGCCTGTTGTGTGTGTATAAAATGAAGGTGCATGACTTAGTGGTTAGAGTGTCCGGCTTATAGTCATGAGGTAGTGAGTTCGATTCCTGGACTGGGTTGTGTGTTGTGTTCTTGAGCAAGACACCATATTTTGACATTGCTCCAATTCACTCAGCTGTAGAAATGAGTTGTGACATCAGTGGTGCCAGGGCTTTGCATTTCCCTTAAATAACATCAGTGGTGGGTGTGTGTGGTGGGGGGATGGTGTTCTTGGATGACTGCTGGTCTTCTATAAACAACCATGCCTGGACTTGTGCCTCGAAGAGGAACTTTCTAGGTGCAATCCTATGGTCATTCATGACCAAAGGGTGCCTTTACTTTTATGTGTGTGTGTGTGTGTGTGTGAAGGTGCCTGTCTCACAGTCATAAGGCAGTGAGTTCGATTCCCAGACCGAGTTGTGTGCCGTGTTCTTGAGCAAGACTGTTTATTTTCACATTGCTCCAGTTCATTCAACTGTAGAAATGAGTTGCAACATCACTCATACCAAACTGTGTTGCTCTTTGCCTTTCCCTTGGACAACATTATTGGCGAGGAGAGGGTGGTGGTGGTGGTGGTGGTGGTGGTATGCTAGTCTTCCATAAACAACCTTGTTCAGACTTGTGCCTCAGAGGGGAACTTTCGGGGGAAAAATCCCATGGTGATTCATGACTGAATGGGGTCATTACCCTTTTACCCTATGTACATATAATGGTGTGGAGAGGGTGGTGGTGATATGCATGGGTGACTGCTGGTCTTCCATAAACAACCTTGTCAAGACTTGTGCCTCGGAGGGGAACTTCCTAAGTGCAATCCCATGGCCAGTCATGACTGAAGGTGAAGGGGATCTTTGCCCTTTACCTTAATATATAAAATCATAAACCCACACAGTTATGTTTAGTATCATCGCATGGTACTTTTGATGAGTGTCTTCTACTCTGGTGTCAGGGCAACTAGAAGCTTTGTTGGTTGATAGAAATTGAAAGAAGCTTATAGTGTGTGTGTGTGTATATACATGTATATGAGCCTGTTGTGCGCACACACACACACACACACACACACACACATATATATATATATATATATATATATATATATGTGTGTGTATTGTGTGTATGCTTGTGTGTCCTTGTTTTGACCTAGTGTAGTAGTTGTAAAGAAGTATGGTTGGTGTAAGCTGTGTTATTTGTTTGCAGTCTTCTCTGAAAATATGTCCAGCCATGAGGTAATATTACCTAGCTTGGAAATAGGTGAGCATCGATGACAGGAAGAACATCTGGTCATAGAAACTCTGTCTGCAAGATTTATGTTTCACCCATCAGAAACATGGAAAAATTGGACACTAAAATGATAATAATAATAATACACAGATAGAGAGAGTGGGAGGGAGAGAGAGAGAAGTGTAGATAGAAATAAGGAAGATGAAAAGAAGGATGAAGGAAACAAAGAAACACAGGAGAGACTGACAGAGAGTAATTAATGTAGGGGGAAAATGGGAGAGTAGAAAAAGAAGAGAAAGACAGAGAGACAGGAAGAGATGGGTGAAATGTTTGAACAAAATAAAAAGCAATTAAATAAAAGTAGCTAAGAGTCAATGAGATAATGAAGAGTTAATGAATACAGTTTTTGCTAGAAGCTTCTAAATATTTGTAAAGGTGAAAATATCAACTCGCTTTACAAGTTAAGGTGTCAAGGTAAGTGTTTGAAAGTGAAGCCAGCAGACTAGAATTAAGTGAGAAAGAACACTGAGATGAGAAAATAACCTGTTCCATTCCAGAAATATCAGCATATGACAAGAAATGTTTCAATTTCAGTTATATTACAGTAGCTCGAGAAATGTTTACCAACCTGAGTGCCATGGTCCACAGAGTTGATAGTTTCAATGTGGTGGTGGGGGTGGGGGTGGTCAGCAGAAACATTTTTGAGATTTATAGAAGTAACCTGTAAAATTAGATGAAACTGGAATGTTATCTATTTTTTTGTAAAGAATGAGAACAGCTGCTTAAAGAGGTGTTGATCTCTAATTGCGGAGGGAACCTGTGGAAGGGGTAGACCCAGGAAGATGTGAGGTGAAGTAGTGAGAAGAGATCTTCAGATGATGGGCCTCAGTGAGGAAATGAAAAGGGACTGGGAGTTGTGGTGATTTGCTGTATTTGAGAGGACACATCAAGCTAAGTAAAATTGTGGCCATACATACCTACAGGCATGTCCTTTGCAGGTGCCAATACCATGTAAAATGCACTCATGCCAGTTCTGTGTAAATGCATAAACACACCCATGCTGGTACTGCATAAATTCACTCATGCCGGTGGTATATAAAAGGCATCCAGTATGTAAAAAGCATGTCATAGAAACTATAGAAACCATGCCGTAACAGACAAGTGGAGTCTGGACTGTTCCCCTGCTGGCCAACTTCTGTCAAACCAGCCAATCCATGCCAGCATGGAAAACAGATGTTAAATGATGTTGATGTTCTTTAAAGAAAGTAAAAACACTGAAGTTTTAGGGTACAGGTCAGATTAGGTATGGAAGCATGTGCTGTTGCAGCATGTTGATGCATCCACCATTTCTTGGGTTATCAAGAGCAATGCTCTGAGCAGCGTATCAGCCAGTCTCCATCACTATGAGATATTTCCATATCTGCAGACCATCAAACATGTGATCGACCAACAGGAGTTGTCATCCCAGCTAGATGCTCAGAGAACAGAACATGATACTGTAGGATCTAACTTACACAAATGAGCAACATGACCTAATACTCCTGAATTAGACAAGTAACAGGATGCATCCCAGTTTCCAATTTAGACACAAAAGTTGGTTAGATACAAAATCCAACCAATAATAACACATAATCCAACCACTTTACAGTGAGTGATTAGGTGTGTTTATTTAGGTGAGTTAGCTTTAGGTTAGAGTGTTGTTAGTATAGAAATTTGGGTTATAATTCAGCTCCTATCTGTTTAAGCATGACTTAGTAGATGACAGTCAACTCTGTGTAGCTGAGATCAGTGGAAAAAAAAATTGTTATTTCCATGAGAAATGTAATGTTGGTCTGTTCGCAGATCAATTTAATGAGAAAAAACACACACAAAAAAATAACAAAACATTGTTATCATTGTAGATGGAGTTCAAGATAGAAGTTGCTCTTCTTGCAGATGTTTTACCGCATTCCCAAGCTCTTCTCTAGTAAGTGAACTCAAGTAATTGATACTGTGGTGTCATTGAACTGAAATATTCAATGAATGCAATTGATTCTGTATACATCAGCCAGTAACGGAGAAGACGACCTTTGTCAGATTTTTAGAACTTGCAGAGATACTGATACCAGCTAAGACTGGAACATTCTGAGTAAATTGATTAAACTCTTTCACAAGAGAGTTCAGAATATCTTTTTTTTTTTTTTTTTGGTTATTACAGTTGAAGAGTTAAAGAATCAAAACATGGAAGATAAATTCTACAGTAATTGAATGCTATGGCAGATATGAGGGAACAATTTAGGAGACTATAATGGTTTATGGTGAATAACTGATAGGTTATGGTGAGGAAAGCCTTTCTCTCTCTCACAATTGTTTGCACATGTATACATTTACACTCATAAGTATGTCTCTCTCTCTCTCATCTATATACACACACACATACTTATATACATACATATATATACACACAAACACATGCATACACACATATGTTGTATGCTTGTGTGTGTGTATGCATATGTATTATATTCATACACACATAATACATATATGCATCATAAAAACAAACAGAAAACAAATGACTTAAGTGGAATATTGTATGATGAAGATATTTCTTTAAAATTCTACAATATAATGTGTTTATTTTGAGGTAGCCACTTCAAATATGCAGTTTGATTTATGTAGTTTGACAAAATAATAGCAACTGAGTTGTAAATATTTGTATTGTAATATTGTTCATCATTGCAGGAAAGCTGCAGAGTTAGGTGCAGCCACAGGCATAGGGTGAAAAAGTCTGTTTTCACAGCCGAGTGGTTTGGGCATAGGAGACCAATATTGTTGCATGGAACCATGGTATAATGCCTTTTGCTGCAAATTCAAGATGACCAGTGGCTTGTGAGTGAAATTTGATAGATGGAAACAGTGCAAAATCCTGTTATATCTGAACATCTGCATCATGTGTGTGTCTGTGTGTTTGTGTGTGGTAAGAATTTTGCTTTCCAACCAAATGGTTTTTGGTTCAGTCCGCTGTATGGCATCTTGGGCAGGCATCTTCAACAACAGCCCTGGGCTGACAAAAGCCTTGTGAATGGATAATGGCAGAGAGAAATTGAAAGACCTGCACTGTGTGTGTGTGTGTGTGTGTGTGTGTGTGTGCGCGTCGCTTGTTGCTGTCCTTGTCTTGACATTGTGTGATGGTTGAAAGCAAATATCACCATCATGCAAATAGTATCTTCCATTTCCAATCTTTTATGAAATCATGCTTGGCTCATGAGGAGATGTTACCTTATATGGAAACAGGTGAGGGGTTGCCAACAGAAAAGGCATCTAGCGGGAGTAAAATCTACCTCAGTAAATTCTACTTGACCCATGTGAGCACAGAATAGTGGACATTAAATGATGATGACAATTGTGGTATATATTTATATATATGTGAAGGTACATGGTTCAGTGTTTAGAGCATCAGGCTCACAATCATTAGGTTGTGAGTTTGATTCCTGGCTGTGTGTTGCGCTCTTGAGCATGACACTTCATTTGATGTTGCTCCAGTTCACTCAGCTGTAGGAATGAGTTACAATGTCACTGGTGCCAAGCTGTATCAGCTTTTGCCTTTCCCTTGGACCACACTGATGGGGTGAAGATGGGAGGCCGGTATGTATGGGCAACTGCTGGTCTTCCATAAATAACCTTGCCTTGTGACTCGGAGGGTAACTTTCTAGGTGTAATCCCATAGTCATTCATGACCGAAGGGGGTCTTTAGCCATTTTTCATACGTAATTTTCAAATTAGTTTTCTAAATCAGTTCTTATTCAGAGTTACTGCCCCCTTAGACAGGTCGAATAACTGGGGTTCATGTAGCATTATTTCTATGACTGGAGACCCTTCCAAATACCAACCCCTTTTTACAGAATGATTGGAGTGAAAGGGTTGCAGAGGAGGGAGTAATGGAAGAGAGACAGTGCCAGATGCAGTAATGGAAGTAATGTCAAGGAGCAATGTAAGAAAGACAGTGATGGACTGTAATAGAGATAGGCAGCAGAAAGAGTTCTTGGGGTGGGGGTAAAGCCAGTGCTGATTCAAAAAATATAACTTAGCATTTTTTTGACAAACAGAGAGTGATAAGATAGGTACCAGAGTGAAATGAAAACTGATTAATATGGTCAACCCGAACCCTTAAAGGTGGTGCCACACTATGGCTATAGTCCAGTGTCAATCTCAGTTGTATATAAAAGCACCTATATATCATCATCATCATCACAATAACCATATTTTAACATCCATCTTCTATGCTGGTATGGGTTGGGTGGTTCAATATAACCCAATGAATTTGAAGACAGCATAGCACACCAATATCTGTTTTGGCAGGATTTCTAAGGCATGTGTGTGTGTGTGTGTGCGTGTGTGCACCTGCATTTTTGTATGCTAGTGCAAGATGGTGCATTAAGTTCATGTCACTTTACATAAAATAGATTTAAATTTAATCATTTGATAACAAAAACTAAGGCGTGAAGCTTATCTGACACCATGTGACTTTTAGAGATTAGAGGACTTTATCGCTATGGTGACACTAACACTGGTGAAGTAGATGGACAGGTGGTACAGCAAAAAATACTGGTGAAGTGAGGTGTCTGTTGGCAAGAGAGAATTATTACAAGGTTTACCTCATTTATGGTACATAGATTGCAGTAATCAGAAAAACTGACACATTTCTGTGTCAGTTACTAATAAAATATTCTCTATTATATTCTATAGAAGCCCACTGAAGCTTTGGGCAACACGTTAAAAAAGAAACACGTAGGCTTTTGTGAAAATATATTCCAGAATAAAACCATTGTGAACTTTATGGATTACTAGAAGGCATTTGATAGTGTGGATGACAGGAATTTATGGAAGAATGTAGATTCTTGGATTCTCAAGAAGATAATTGTTATAATTATGAGAAACCTTCATGCAAGTTGTCAATGTTGTTTGAGATTGCAAAATGAAAAGATGTTAGAAAAGTCCACGATCAAAATAAGAGTCAGACAGGGTAGTGTGTTATCACCACTACTTTATATTAGAGCTATTGATTTTACAATGGAGAGAGAAGAGCTGCAGGGAAGAAGTTGTATGTTGTAGAATCACAACAACACACTGGTAGACCTAAACTTTACCTATGACTCAGCCTTTCTTAAAAAAATCATGGGAGTGAAAATAAAGATTTACAAAAGGAAGAAAAAGGAACCTTAAGAAATAATTACTAAACTGGAGTATCAATCTACAAAAACAAGACAGGAAAATATAAAGATAACAAAGAAAGCATGGTAATAAGAATGGCTAAATAGAGAAGTTTAAAAATTAATGCAGCAACAAGGAAAACAAAGAATTTGTGAAGCACTCTGGAAAGTAAGATCACCTGCAGCCACAGGTGTCAAACAAACAGTGTCAAAAGTGACAGATGTGTTTGTTAAATTACAAAAGTGACACGTTGTCGTTGAACATAAAATTGAAACTTAATTTGTGTTCAACAACAACACTGAAGATAACATGAGCATCTTGCTCTATAGCTGTACAACATGACCAGCTGAACATCTTCCCTTCGAAATATCTCACCAAGGTTATAACAGTAAATGATCTTCTCATTTATGTTGAAGTGCAGGCAAGAACAAATTTGTAAACCATGACAGCTTGTTATGGACATGTTCTGAAAATGAAGGAAGATTATCAACCATAGTTATCAGGGGAAATAAGGGGAAGGTAGTTGCAAAAATGGTGTGATAACTTGATTAATCACTGGCCTGCAGTTTCAGGTAAGAATACAATGTTAATGTGTGATGAAGGAACAGGATCAACCACCTTACCCCCCACACACATGTGAACACTCACCTCTTTTATGTATGAATATATGAATATTCAAGAGTTGTTGTTGAGTCACCCATGAACCTTGATCAAGTAGATCTATGGTCAAAGGTATTCAAGCAGTTATAAACTGGGTTTTTTTTATTAACTCCTAATATATCCAGGATACTTTTTTTTTTTTACCTTTGATACATGTCTCCTGTTTTTTCTAACAAGATAGAGCAGAAGGAGCAGCTGTATACAGGATCCCTCTTTGGTTGTGATCATTGTTACTGATGTTTAGACTCAAGGAGAGCAATGATATGTTGGTAGTTAGTCAAACAAAGCATGATCACTTACTCCAACCATGACCATCCATCATTTTCAGGTATTATGTATCTAAGATTGCATTATTCAATATACCTTTCCTTTTTGTTATTGTCTGGACATACATGGAAAATTTTTTCAAATATATATCTGGGACATAAAATAGCACTCAGGCGGTTAGGACAATGAAGTTTCCAGTTAATCCGATCCATGAAACAGCCTGCTCTTGAAATTAGTATGCAGATGTCTGAGCACTCTACAGACATGCATACCCTTACATTATCAGTTCTCATGGAGATTTCGCATGACACAGAAAGTAACAAGGCTAGCACTTCTAAATACAGCTAAATTACAGGTAGAACTCATTTTTGCCAGCTGAGTGTACTGGAACAATGTAAAATAAAGTGGCTTCAACTCACAACCTCACAATCATGAGCTGACTACCTTAACCATTAAGCCACGAGCCTTCACTATCTGGGACATATGCTCCAAAATGAAAACATTCTAAAATCTATACCACTTACTGCTGAATCTGAACTCAACACTGCAATATAATTAAGTAATTGCCAATTTACAATTATGTTCTCTTCACAGGGGCACACAGTTCAGGGTTTCAATTAAACAAATATACTCTACAATTCATATTGAGTACTCTTTTATTTGTATAGTTTCAAATGAGTGTTTGTGTACATATGTGTGTGTGTGCATGTGTGTTTCTGTGTTTGTGTGTGTGCTTGTGCATGTGTGCATGCTTTGTGAACATTTCTTGTTGCCATTATGGTTATGACTGGTAACTTAGAGATATTTCATATCAACAGTCTTTGAAAGTACTAATTCAAAAACCATTTACAGGTTGCTAACAGGAAAAGCATCAGGCTCTAAAATCCTACCCCATTCAATCCATTCTGGCTTGGGAAAAATGAATGTCAAACAAGCTTACATACATATACACACAAAATAAAGAAGTTTGCAAAACTAGGACCAATTATATAATATATTGTGTTACACCTAGATGTGATGCATGCTACCAGACTTTTGACTTGAGTCAAATAAATTTAACAAACTACTCTAAATCCCTGTTAGAGTACCCATGTTAGTGAACTCTGGACAAGCTAGTTTGTACTTGCATCAAATCAATATACAATTTGACCTGACTTTATTAACACAACTTATATATTCTTTTATTTGTTTCAGTCATTTGACGGTGGCCATGCTGGAGCACCGCCTTTAGTCGAACAAATCGACCCCAGTACTTATTCTATCGGTCTCTTTTGCTGAACCGCTAAGTTACAGGAACATGAACACACCAACATCGGTTGTCAAGTGATGATGGGGGACAAACACAGACACACATATATATATATATATATACACGACGGGCTTCTTTCAGTTTCCATCCACCAAATCCACTCACAATATATATATATCTATAATAACAAATGTGAAATTCTGTCGGTCTGTCCATCCAGGACCCTTGTATCTCAATCTTCATTTGCTCTACATAGACATATTATACCTTTTTGGAATCAGGATGATTCAGGATTGAAAATCTGCCCTTCATTTGGTTCTTGAACATCCAGCATTTGGGATCAGGTCTGGATGAGGATTTGTTATAAGCTAACAGTTGAAAATTAAAATTTCAAAAGAACTCCAAAAATTTATGAACTTACAAGTTTTTCAGTTAAACTGAATTTAAAGTAATACCACATTGGTAAGGTATTACCATATTGGTAGGGTACCAATAAATGCTTTATTATCATTGCTCTGTTTAGTTTGGGGTTACAGGCCCAATTAGCCCTCTGCAGGAGCTATCTTAAAAATCTGCATGGAGTGCAGCTTTTAAGCTAGTAAAACTCTCGACTCCGTCAGTCAAGAATGACCATGGGTGCACCTAAGAGCTTCCTCTCTGGGGTACAAATCCAAGCTGAAAGTTGCCTCACTGGTGAATGTACAACCTAAGGTTGTTTATGGAAGTCTGACAGCTGCCCATACATACCAGCTTCCTCTTTCCATGGCACTGATGTTATCCAAGGGAAAGGCAAAGGGGCCGATGCAGCTTAGCACCAGTGACATAGCAACTCATTTCTACAGCTGAGTGAACTGGAGCAATATGAGATAAAGTGTCTTGCTCAAGCACACAACATGCAGCCCAGTCCAGGAATTGAACTCACAACCTTATGATTGTAAGCTCGACGCTCTAACCACTGAGCCAAGTGCCTTCACATTTAAGCTAGAATATATATGTATATAACTAATGGGTGAAGGCATAGTTATAAATGCAGGTGTGACAGTATCCTAAGTTTTCTTTGCTACCACACAGTTTCAGGTTCAATCCCAGTGTGACACTTTGAACAAGTGTCTTCTACTATAGCCCTAGGCCAATCAAAACCTCATGAGTGGATTTGGTTGATGGAAACTGAAAGAAACCTGTTGTATATGTGTGTGTGAGTGCATATGTGTGTGTGCAGTTTTGAGTGTGTTTGAGTTCTCTGTCTTGACATCACATGATAGTAGTCAGTCATTTCCAAGATACTGCTAGAATTTATCTGGTCATGTGGAAATATTACCTCACATGGAAACAGGTGAGGCATGGTGACAGAAAGAGCATCCAACCATAGAAAATCTGCCTCAATAAGCCCTGTCCGAATCATGCAATCGTAGAAGAGTAGACATATTAAAACAATGATAATGATGATGATACATACAGACATACATACATATGTATGTCTGTATCATGTATGTATTAGGCCTGGCTGTGTGGTAAGACGTTGCTTTCCAACTACATAGTTCTAGATTCAGTCCGACTGCAAGGCACCTAGGGCAAGTGTCTTCTACTACAGCCTTGGGCCAACCAAAGCCTTGTGAGTGGATTTGGTAGATGGAAACTGAAAGAAACCCATTGTGTGTATGTATATTATTATGATTGACCGTTGACTGAACACTATTCAATTTTTTTTCTCCGTGTTTTTCTCCTTGTCTCCGTATTCTTTCTGTTGAAGAGCGTAGCTCGAAACGTCAAAGACTTTCCGTATTCCCGAGCGTCATACTAATATATACTTTTGTTATTTACACCACCTGTCCTCGTCTGTTGTTATTTTTTGTATATTCTCCCATATATATATATATATATATATATATATATATACACACACATATATGTGTATGTGTGTACCTATATATGTTTATCTTTGTTTGTGTTTGTTCCCAACCACTGCTTGGCAACTGATGTTGGTGTGCTTCTGTCCCATTAACTTAGCGGATCAGCAAAAAAGAATTGATAGAATAAGTACCAGGTTTAAAAAAAAGAATAAGTACTGGGGTTGATTCATTCGGCTAAAAATCCTTCAAGGTGGTGCCCCAGCATGGCCACAATCTATTGATTGAAACAAGTAAAAGACAAAAGATACATATATATATATATATATATATATCAGGAAATAAATGAATTGTGTTTTCCTGTGTATGAAAAGAAATTTTTTACTAAGTAAGCTCACAGTATTGTTGGCAATATACAACCACATTTTATATTGTTTGACTTTTCTTTTTCAGAACATATTCAACTTTAGGGAAAAAAAGAAGAAAAAAACAAACAAAAACAAAAACAAACCAAAGAAAAAGAGCAAAAAAAATCAAAACTAAATATGTATGCAAGGTTCTCTCCATTGATAGTGAAACATACATTAGTGGGAAAAACATATTGGTAAGATGTTTATAGCTATATGTAATAATAGTAAAATATTAGTATGGAGATGATCAGCGAGACAGTTGAAAAGATCAATAAAAATGTAGTTAACATCATATGTATTAGACAAGGGAGGGTATATTGTATGTGGACTTATGTAAAAGTTATGCAGTTTCCTACACAATTTCATGTTGATTTTCTAATTCCTGTTTGTCACTACTAATGTGATTAGAGGTAGCTTCCATATCAGTGGGAGGTAAAAAAAAGAGAACAAGAAAATCCTCATAGAAGTAATGATAACCATGATATGAAGTATCTGAATATTGGTGTAAGTGTGGTAAAAGAAGAACGTTTGGGGAGTGAGGAGAAGGAGGATGAAGAATCAGATCTCAATAGTAATTAACCTTTGTGACTAAACACTTCAAAGAATGACAACTGAGCATCACAGGAGAGTAGATCAACAAGATTTATACTGGAATGTTTATCACTTTGATCATAGGTTTGTTCAATCAAGGATGACTTGGGGAACAAATAATAACATAATACTCCCTCCCTCAAAATTTTGCTGGCTTTGTGCCTCAATTTGAAACCATTATCATCATCGTTATCTTCATTATTATTATTATTGTTTATGCTGGATGAAATGCTTAGCGGTATTTCGCCCGTTGCTACGTTCTGAGTTCAATTACTGCCAAGTTTGACTGTGCCTTTCATACTTTCTGCGTCGAAAAATTAAGTACCAGTTGAACACTGGGGTCGATGTTATTGACTAGCACCCCCCCCCAATTCTTGACCTTGTGCCAAAATTTGAAACCATTATTATTATTATTATTATTATCATCATTATTCTGTTAAGATTGTCAGTGCCATTCACCCTCGGGGCTGGTGTGATCGACTAGCACTCTTCTTAAGATTTTAGGCTTCATGCCTATAGTAGCAAGATTTATTATTATTTAGTGAGAGAGCAGAGCATGCCATCAAAGTAACATTGGGGTAAAATATATGAAGCCCAGTAAACCCATCATGACTACTCATCTGATAAGGGTACACCAGACCCATGCATCACAACCACATGTGTGCTACATGGTGATCTCTGCAGTATTTCATCCAGGTTTGATAAAATAAAGAATTAATCAAGTACTGGCATTGATGTAATCAAGTCACTCCCTCCCTCAGTATTTCAGGCCTTGTACCTATAGTAGAAAGCATTGTTATTATTGTTATTATTATTATTAAGGTGGTGAGCTAAGGCGGTAAGCTGACAGAATCGGTAGCATGCTGGGAAAAATGCTCAGTGGTATTTTGTCCATCTTTACATTCCAAGTTCAAATTCTGCTGAAGTCACCTTTGCCTTTCATCCTCTCAGGGCCAATGGAATAAGTACCAGTTGAGCACTGGAGTTGATGTAATTGACTTACCCCCTCCCCTCAACCTGCTGACCTTGTGCCAAAATTTGAAACCATTATTAATAAGGTGGTGAGTTGGCAGAACTGTTCACACACAGGGTAGCATACTTAGCAGCATTTTGCTTGTCTTTACATTCCGAGTTCAAATTCCACTGAGATCAAACTTTGTCTTTCATCCTTTGGGGTCAATAAAATGATATACCAATCAAGTGCTGGGGGCGATGTAATTGACTTACCCCTTCCTTGAAGTCTCTGGCCTAGTGCCAAAATTTGGAGAGATCATCATCGTCATCGCTGTTGTCATCATCATCATCATCATCTGGGTGATGGATTGGTAGATTTGATGAAGTGTTTAAATATATGCATGCAGTATTTGTTTGAGCTGAGTTCAAATCCCATTGAGCTCAACTTTACCTTTCATCCCTCCTGGGTTGAAATAAAGTACTAATCAAGCATTAAGATTAATGGTATCCTCTCAGAATTGCTGGCCCTGCCCTAAATCAGAACTTTTTATTATTGTTATTATTACTAAGGTAGCAAGCTAGCAGAATCATTAGGACACCAGGCAAAATGTTTAGTGGTATTTCTTCTGTCTTTTTGTTCTGAGTTCAAGTTCCAGTGAGGTTGACTTACCCTGTCATCCTTGGGGGGGGGGGGTCAATAAAATAAGTACCAGTACTGAAGTCAATATATTCGACTTAACTCCTCTCCCAAAATTGCTGGCCTTGAGCCAAAATCTGAAACCAATATTATTACTATTATTATTCACACTAGTGAATTGCTGAAGACTGGCTCTTTGGATTTGCTTATTTTTCATTGTAGGTAATATTAATTCTCCTCGACTCCTTATCCATAGGTTAAAAACAAAAAAATTTATCACTGCTGGAACATGAAGACACTGCAAGTGATAGGTGTCAACTGTCACAACCTTCCAACTAATACACAATGAATATAAGGGAAACTCATCATTTATCTATATTTGTTATCTTTTCCCTTTGAATGATATCAAATTATATTATGACAAGTTTATGAGCAAGCACATCAGCCAAACAACCTCTCGGTATTCAGAGAGGTAGCTAAAGTAACACACCAATAATACTATATGTATCTTGAACGATTCTTTCACATACAAAATGGTATGTACACCTCAAACTTTCATAACATTGCAACTTTGATGTTTAGTCATTGAATTGTAAATAAATTGAAACCATGGGGACACTTTTGACTTGTAACCCACAAAAGGCAATTTGTTGTTGGAGTTTATGAAGATTATATTTATTAAATATGCTTCGATTCATAAAAATGAAAATTGGCACACTCTCATAATAATAGACGTCAAATGTAGTGTACAGTTACACCAGAGAAAATTTGCTTCTCAATATTTCAATTTGCTTATGACCATTTCTTGTTCAAGACATTGAGCAAGGTCTTGACTTTAAATTAGAACATCTGTACATAGAGTTTCACTTTTCTTCTTCTGTCACGTTACATTAAGAAAAGTCTATTTGAATAAAATGTTGTGTGTTGAAAGCATTACTAGATATTTAATCATCCAAAATTCAGGATCATTATCATCATATTCATAGTTTTCAAATTTTGTTGCATAAATGGTTATTGGTTAGGCTTATTTGCTTATATGTGCTACCATGTGAAACTTTTATAAGCATTCGCAATATGTGAGGATTTTACTCACCAAACACTTTCTATTTGATCATAGATTGGATAGAGTTAGTTTTATTGTAAAAACAGTAATGACAATATGAACATTAAGAGCATTAAATAAAGCACAAAAAGTAATAAATTTTGCTTCTTTGGTATTTGTGTTGTGGTTTAGCTTCAAGTCAGTCCAGATAGAGGAGATCAACTGCCAAAGACAATCTACCCATGACCATCTCATTGTTTTAGAAATACACACACACACACACATATACTGTATATGAGGCTACATATATACTATGTATGAGGCTACATAGTCCAAAGGTGTGGTGTGAGTTGAAGGAGATTTGACTACTATTTCTAGCATGTTGAGTTACCATGTAAAGGTTCTTTCTTGGGCCATATGTGTTATATTGTGAAACTAATAAAGGTGTTTGAGGTGATAATAGAATTTTTTTTTCATAGGTGCAGGTATGATGGCTGTGTGGCAAGAAGCTTGCTTCTTTACCATGTGGGCTTGGGTTCAGTCCCACTGTAGGACACTATGGACAAGTATCTTCTACCATAGCCTGGGGCTGACCAAAGTCTTGAGAGTGGATCTGACAGGCAGAAACTGAAAGAAGCCAGTGTGTGTGTGCATGTTTGTCTCCTATTACTGTTTGATAACTGATATTGGTTTTGTAACTAAGTGGTTTGGCAAAAGAAACTGACTTAAAAGTAGGTACTGGGGTCAATTTGTTCAACTAAACCCTTTAAGGCAATGCTCCAGCATAACCACAGTCCAAATTAAAAGATATTTAGTCAGAAAGAAAAAGCTGTGTTTTTTTTTAACCCTTTAACATCTGATCCAGCCATATCCAGCCCAAATATTCTATCTATTTTATGCTCAAACTAGTTAGATCTAACCTCTCACACCCATCCTACAATGTCATTCTAAAAAGAAGCAATCACATCATCAAAATCTTGAAGCTTGGTGACACATTGTACCCCTGAGCAAGACACTTTATTTCACATTGCTCCAGTCCACACTGCTAGCAAAAATGAGTAGTACCTGTATTTCAAAGGGTCAGCCTCATCACACTGAATCTCCCTGAAGATTACTTTAAGGGTCTGTGGAGTGCAGCTCCTTGCATGTTTAATTCAAAGCAATGTGAATAAATAAGCATTTCACTTGACAAAATAACCTGAATGCTAAAGGGTTAAATAGAGATAGGCAAAGGCACGTGGCTTAGTGGTTAAGGTATTCAACTCATCATAAGGTTGTGAGTTCAATTCCTGGTGATCTGTTGTGTCCTTGAGCAAGATACTTTATTTCATGTTGCTCCAGTCTCCTCAGCTGGCAAAAATGAGTTGTACCTTATTTCAAAAGGTCAGCCTTATCAGACTGTGTGTCACACTGAATCTACATGAGGACTATATTAAAGACACATGTGTCTGTGGAGTGTTTGGCCACATGCATGTTAATTTCATGAACTGGTTGTTTCATTGATTGGATCAACTGGAACCCTTATCATTGTATTTGATGGAGTGCCAGTGCCAAATAAAGATACAATAGAGCTGCTCAGGAGGAAGGTGTTCTTAAACCAGAGAATTTATTACAACTGAAATGTAAAGTTATCCAGGGACCATATGGTTTAAATGAAAGGTTAAAAGTTACTGATTAAAGGTAAAATGAAGTGAAAATTCAGAGAAATCATAGCTTGATTTAAGACATTGAGAGAAAGCAGGAAAACTGGATTCCAACAACAAGAAAAAGAGTAAAATAGCATGGAAAGTTGAAATTGTTGCAGATAAAAGCAGAAGATATAATTAACTTAAAAATAATAAACATTAAAAATAAAATAAATTACATTATTTATTTTCTAATAACAGTTTACTTAAATAATCAATAAAATATAAAACTATTACTTTTATATTTATTTACATATTAAAAAAAATATGTACTGATTTGTAGACACATATTTTTTGTATGTCTTTGAAGTTTGTGAATTAAGAAACAAAAATCAGTACATAAAAAAGTGTTGGTTTTATAAGTTTTTTAAAGATTAATTCTCATCAGTGAAAATATTCAGAATTAAAAATTGGTTGAAGAGAAACATCTTCAGTAATATTAATAGGAAAAAAATTCCTTAGAATTATCAAAAATACACCATCTCTCTCTCATATTGGTTTCAAATTTTGGCACAAGGTGAGCATTTTAGGGGAGGGGTTAAATTGATTACGTTGACCCCAGTGTTCAACTGGTACTTATTTTATCAACCTTGAAAGGATAAAAGGTGAAGTCAACCTTGGTGGAATTTCAACTCAGAACATAAAGACTGACAAAATACCACAAAGCATTGGTGTCTCTTGCTTTGTATATAAACATATTTTGTATTTCATACCCAGACTATTATATTTAATATACTTAATATATTTAATGTATCTAATTTGTTTATCCCCATAATTACCTCTCCTTTTCTCCATATATAAATATATATATATATATATATATTTATATATATTTATATATTATTCATTTGGTTCTTTATAGATTATTTTTAATAGATAACTTATTTAACACTAAATTATTTAGAAGTTATAGTTTCATTTCAACATAATATTAGAACTTCGATTTGAATAGTGTTGATATATTTTCGATTATTTTTGATTAATAATATTTGATTAATTATTAATCTTTATAGTTTATAATATCGTTAAAGTTTTTTTTAAATCAAAACTTTGTATATATATATATAAAGTTTAATCTTTTATTCTTAATAATTTTTTCTTTCCTAATTTTTCATTCATAATTTTTCCATTCATAATTTTTTATTATTACATTTGTAGAAATAAATAATCCTGTATTTTTCTATTATTCAATTGATCTTTAATTATAATTAAATAAACGTCTTTAGCTTTATATAGTATAACTTTAACTATTACACCGGTTAAATATGTACTAATTTTATCTTCATTATTATTTTAAACTTAAACTTCGTTCAACTTGTATTTAAAACAATGATAATTTATGTAAGATGTTTTTTTGTATATAATATACATGTTATTATAATGGATGAAGGGATGATTATTGAATGGTTATTATTTTGATATTATGATATTTTTAAAATAATTTTTCTATCTTTATATAATAAGTATTTCATATTAATTCATTTGGT
>NC_068986.1:4540746-4547879 GCF_001194135.2 Octopus bimaculoides | reverse complement strand
TTAATTATTAATTTTTCTATATGTGATAGTGGATTTTCATCGATGAGTTCTTGAAAATTGGTTATTTTCCCTAAAACTATATATTTTATATATTCATATATATATATATATATATATATATATATATATATATATATACACACACACACACATACAAACAAGATAGGCTTCTTTATCATCTACCATATCCACTCACAAGACTTTGGGTGGCTTGGGGCTAAAGTTGGAGACCCTTGTCTGAGGCGCCATGCATGTGGGATTGAAACCTCAACTATGTGGTTGAAAAGTAAACTTCTTACTACGCAGCAAGACTTTCACCTACAACAAACCATTTCCTGCAAAATTTCATCTATTCTATTATATCAGACATGTTTGCTTAGTTCCAGTTAAATAGCTAGAAACCTGATGAACAAATATGGTCTATTTTTGGCACTTATTGATACCAGTTTTATTGAATTCACCACTAAGTTTCTAACATTACTGTTTTGGCAGTTACACTCCTATCTGTCTCTCTCATTGCTGGGACATTGTTTCTTTATTTCTATTCTATAAATACTTAGACAGCACTGATAATAACAACTCCAATGCTTTGTGGCAATACCCACTTAAGGGAAAGGCTTTGGGTATAAACCCTGAGGATACATCTGGAGCCAGAGTCACTAAGGCAGTTCTAATGCTGTAGACAACCTTGTCCTGGCAACTCCTGCAGCCCCACTGGTGCCAAGTCATATTCGCCCCTACCCTTCCCTTGGGTAACACTGGTGGTGGTGGAGAAGGGAGACGTTCTGCATGGGCAACTGCTGATCTCCCATGAAAAACTGCCCAGGCCTGCTCCCTGGAGAGGACACTCCAGTGCCATCTAACTGTGGTGGCAAAAAATGGAAAGCAGCAGTCTACCAGTTTTAAGCCTGTACATAACTGATCCAAGACTGACAGATGCCTACTACTATAAATACTTCCATGGTAGTTGTTCTGACAAAATTTATTCACTTGTACCTCCTCTAAATGTTACTAACAGAGTGAGTCCTCTTTCTATTAATCCTCATCATATCACTGTTATTGTCTCTTCGCCCACCTCTTGAAAATTCATGTGGAAAATTCTGCATGTTTTCCCAGATAAACATGATTTCGATACAATTAAATTGTATTGATAATTTGTATGATTCTTTGAGCACCCACTCATTAGATTTGTTTTTCCTCTTTTTCTTTTGTAACTCATATAATACACTAAGTGTCTGTTTGAGGCATGTTTTCTTGATAGTTGCTTACAACCTTGTTGACAGTGACTTCCAATGAAGAAAGAAAAACTGGCATTTAAAAAGACAGAATAAGAAAGGTAGTGATTTTCACTTCATAGCCTTTATTCATGTATTGGTTTTAGTGACTGGACTATAGCTGAAGACACTCTATTTTATAGTTAACTATTTTATAGTTAACCTTTGCTAGACTTAATGATAATTTCAAATTTTGGCACAAGGCCAGCAATTACAGAGGAGGGGGTAAGTCAATTTCATTGACTCCAGGACTTAACTGGTACTTATTTTATCGACCTTGAAAGGATGGAAGGTGGAATTTGGATGCAAAATGTAAAGATGGATGAAATGTCACTAAGCATTTTGACCAGTGTGCTAACAATTCTGCCAGCTTACTGCCTGTGTTTTAGAAATGTGAGTATACTTTTTTTAAAAAAGATATAAGACTGCAGAGGGAAAAAATAAAAAATATTTAGAAAATTCTAAACAGAAACAGATAATCAATAATCAGTGATGTGTTGCATGTTGCTTGGGTGATCAAGTTATTGATTACAACTAAAGTAATCAAGAGTAGAAAATGTAGCAGCAGGGGTTGTGATGTGCTCCATTTGTAGAGATCAACAAGTGTTTAGTTTACAATCCTAGAAGTGGTGAAAGATAAAGCCAATGACAGTTGAATTTGAAAATCAGAACTTAAAATAATCACTGGAATATATTTAGTCTCATAATCTTGTTTCACTCATTATGCTACCCTCCTCAGAAATAAATGTAACACAGATCACAGGGGAACCAGTAAGGATGCCACTGCATGGATGTATGACTGACTAGAAATGGCAACCAAATCTCACTCAAATCATATTCTACTAGTTTTAAAAAAATTGCATTTGATACATTATGTCTGAATAAAAGGTGGGATGTTTGTCATGTGTGCCATCTTTAGTAATAGGACTGACATGGGGCTAAACAACAACAGGAGTGCTAGATCAGGATTGACAGTGGTGAGGAATAAAAATTGAGGTCTGCTAGATAACTACTAACCTGGGAGCTAAATGACAACAAAAATAACAAGATGGAACATGAAAAAGTAAGCAAGAATCCAAAATAAGAAATTAAGTCAGTAGCGATTAGTTTATAACATATGTCATAATCTTTTATCAACCAGAAATTCATGAAGGCAAATATAGATAATATGATATAAAGCTATATGTTTTAGAGTAAAGCAATGTTAGCAAATCAAAAGATGGTGATATTATAACAAACTTAATATAAACAAAGTAGAAAGGTATATTATTAGAAACTAAGCAACTAATTGGTTTGTATGTTATAAAAATTTAATTCTGATTAAGAAATTAAAAAAATATAAATACTTACAATTATCAATGTATAATAACAAAGCCAACATACCATTAACTTTTACAAATTAGTGAATTTCCCCACTTGTTGAGAAATATATTTGCATGTTATATAAATATATATATTTGTCTGTATAGCTAATAAACAAATGCAGATATTTGCATGTGCAAGTGAGAAGGTATGTAAAAACATATTTGTGTGTATCATTATGATAAACAGATACATATACTAGTGTGTACAACTAGTATGGTAGATAAAACAGATATCAGTATGCATGAGTAAGAAGGTATGTAAAAATATACTTGTGTATACAATTAAGAAGGAAAATAAATACATATATTAGTGTGTACAACTTAAATGGTACACAAATATATTAATTGCCACTGGCTCTGCTGCCATGCCATTACAATCATTTTTACACCCACTTTTTCATTCAGGCACAGACTGGGCAGGTTGTTTTCAACAAGGCCCCTTCTCTGTAATTGCTTTGCCTTTTTGAAGTTTATTACCTCAGAATTAGCCCTAATCACTTCTTATTTATTTATTGCCCACAAGGGACTAAACATAAAGGGGACAAACAAGAACTGACAAAGGGACTAAGTCGATTACATTGACCCCAGTGCGTAACTAGTACTTATTTTACCGACCCCGAAAGGATGAAAGGCAAAGTCGACCTCGGCGGAATTTGAACTCAGAACATAAAGACAGACAAAATACTGCTAAGCATTTCACCTGGCGGGGTAACGTTTCTGCTAGCCCTAATCACTTCTGTCCACATCTTTGGTCTTTCTTTTATGGCATTGTTTAGTACATTTTCACCCAATTATTATTCTTCATATGAACAACAATAATTTCAAATTTTGGTACAAGGTCAGTAATTTGGAGGGAGGGGGTATATTGGTTACATCGACCCCAGTATTCAGTTGGTACTTACTTCATCGAATCCAAAAGGATGAAAGACAAAGTCAACCTCAGAAAAATTTGATCACAGATTGTAAAGCTGGATGAAATGCTGGTGATCATTTTGCCCAACATGTTAATGATTCTGCCAGCTTTCTCCCTTCTTTCATTTGAATAATATTTCCATACCAGAGTACTCTTCTCTCTTGCATATTACAATGAATACCTTTTACTTTTGACGCCGAATTTTTCTTTCAGGAGACTTGTTTCCCATCATTCATGCACACTGACATAACACATCCAGCAAAACACATTTGCTTCATCTCCATATTCATCATACATGTCACACAACTATGCAACATTATACTTCTCCCACAAGCATCATACACTCTGCTCTTCATTCAGAAAGAATCTATTTTTGTAGACAAAGGTAATAACTCTGAAATTTACCTATCCTTTTGCAACACCCAACTGTTATTGTTCATTAGGTCATCTAGGTAACCAAAACTACCAATTACTTTTAACAAGTTTTTTGGATTGATATACTTGATATTTTAGGTAGGTAGAACAACTGAACATTCATGACCAGAGATTGTAAGCGAGATTCATCGTTATTATAGTATATACTCCTTATAAATAGATCCCCACCCACCAAAAATAAAAAAAAAAGGTGGAGAGTTGTGTGGTATGGAAAGTAGCTTTGCATCATCACATGGTTTTAGGATTTTGGATTCAGTCTTACAGCACAGCTCTTTGGGCAAGTATTTTCTACTATAGCTCCAGACCCCAAATATTCCTTGTGAGTGAATCTGGAAGATGGCAACTGTGTAGAAGTGTATCTTATATATATATATATATATATATATATATATATATATATATATATATATATATATATATATATGCCTATTTTGTGAGTTTTTTGTGACTGTGATTGTCACCTCCACCCACTTCTTGACAACTAGTGTTGGTTTGTTTATGTTCTCATAACTTAGCAGTTTGGCAAAAGAGACTGATAAAATACCAAACTTAAAAAAAAAATACTCAAAAAACCCAAGAACTATGGGAGCAGACGATTTGTTTGATTAAAACCCTTCAAAGCACTGTCCCAAGCATAGCTGTTGTCCAGTGATTGAATCAAGTAAAAGTTAAGAAATGCTAACAGCTTTCTAAATCATCTGTGATTGGAACATTGGGAATGATATTGAAAATAGAGAAGAAATTTTAAAATTGTACATATTACAGATTATTCTTGAAACTAATACCAATTTCTAATGTACAGACACAAGATCAGACATTTTGAACAAGTGTGGGTAACTAAATAGAACTCCCATACCCAAAGCATGAGTGGTACATATATTAGAAACCACAAAAACAGCTTGACGAAGTTGACCATGTCATAATTGAAACACCTGACATAAAAAGGTGTGACTAAATACCACAAAGCATTTTATCTATTTGTTGAGTTTTCCAATCCATTACCTTTTGTAGCTGAAGTATTAAAATGCTAAAGAAAATGTTCAGTATTCAAAAATTAACAAGACAGAAACAGCAAATGAATCACTGAACAAAAGGCATTAATATCAGATGTTGTTAACAGATGCTAAGATTAAAAGAAATTTGTATGATGGAAGAAATCTTTAAACAGGTAATTTAGTCAGATTTCTTGGACTATTTTCATTCATCATTGAATTTCACACACACACACACACACACACACACACGCATATATATGAGATATAATTTAATAACTAAAGAAAATTTAAAAGAAAACCTTCAGGGAAGTACTTTAATATACTTCATCATGCATGCATGCATGCATATATAAAATATGTGTCTGTATATGTGTGTTCACGTGCATGCCTTGTGTGTGTGTGTGTGTGTGTGTGTGTGTGTGTGTGTGTGTGTGTGTGTGTGTGTGTATGTATTTTTTCATATGCAGGGCTTCTGAGAGAAATTTGGCAAAGAAGAAAAAAAGTGTGGTTGGGCTCCAAGAGATAGAAGCATCTCACAATTTAGGGGGCTGTGAGGGTTGAGAAAGGGGCCCAACAGATAGTTACGGGCAATCACTTTGGCTCCCCTAGCCCCAGACAGATGTACCAGCTGAGCCCTATCTCATATAGATCCTCTATGTACTCACACACACACACACACACACACACACACATGTATATACATATATATAAATATATAAAGTCATGACAGAGTAGTTAGATGAAATCGTATTTGATAAGAAAATTCTAATATCACGATAGATTGTTTTATAACTTAAAAAACATGGAAATAATTTATATCATTATATTCAATAATAAATAAATTACTTACATGCCTGGATTAATGCAAAATATCTTCAAAATAATGCAGAATTTAAGCTATGTCCTCAGGTGAAAGAGAGACTTTGTTAAATAGTAGACTATATATATATATATATATATATATATATATATATGCCTCCCTCTTCATATATATTGGTTGGTGAGTAAGCAGACACATGAAGCAGCCTCTTTAGATCTGCTGCCATGAAGAAAGAATTCAATAGACTCTGTAATTGGTTAGTGTTAGAATGGGTATCCAGTCTAAACACACACAGGTAAGATGTAGTTTTTTGACCTGTGTAGATCTGCAGTATTTCTGAATGTGCAGATTCTGACTATGGAAATCTATACAACCTATGTCAGAATGGAAAGTGGATTTAAAATGATGGCGATAATGAAGATATCAATTGATTATCTTTGATTTTTTTTGAAAGAAATCTATAATATTGAATATATTGTTGATTATTTAAACAAAATAAAAAAATTTAAAAAATCAAATTCTGGGAGCAGGTAGTCAAGCTGGGTACAAACTATATAAGATGGTTACAATAGTGAATCCAATATTATAGAAGGTAGCTTCATATTACCTAAAAAAAATTCAAATGAATATAATTGACATTGATTATTGGCAGCACAGAAGCAAACTTAATAAAGCATAACCCTCGCCCACCCACTGAAAAGAAATACCCAAACTAAAATATACATTTCATAAACACAATCGATAGCCATGCTTCATTATATATATATCTGCTCCATATAAGAAGATAACTAATATTGATGGCTTTTATTTTCCAAAATCAACAGCGGCAGCAACTTTGGAAATATTAATAGTAACAATAATGATGATAATAATAATAATAATAATACCAATAATAATAATACCAATAATAATGATAATAACAACAACAATGGAGAATGAATAATACTTATGAAGATATCCATCTACAATATAATAAGTTTGAGAATTCATACAGGTACTAGTTAACAACGCAACAAACAAACCTGTTTGTTTACCTGTTATGTTACAGATCAGTATCATCATAACAAGCCCACTATTATATAGAGTGAACACTGAAACCAAAGTGCTTAAGCATTTTTATAAAGAATTAAGTAATATAATTCAAAATCAACAGTCAATAAATATATATATATATATATATATATATATATATAACCTGTCTTGTATCTACATATGTACACTTGGTAGAGAGATATGATAGATAATCCTTATATATATTATCAAATACACACACGTGTGTGTGTGAACATATGTGTATATATATATATATATATATATATATATATATATATA
>NC_068986.1:4540173-4540736 GCF_001194135.2 Octopus bimaculoides | reverse complement strand
ATATATATATATATATATATATATATATATATGTATGTATGTGAATATATCTATGTATCAGTATTCATACATATGTATGTATATGTGTGTGTGTGTGTGTGTGTGTGTATAAACCCCATAAACAGGCCTTCACCAGTAATAAATATAGACTGCTCTACTTCTTAGAGTGTGCTTCTCCATTTTTATGTTTTACTGAAAAAAAAAAACGATATATATATATATATATACACACACACACACACGCACATATACTTATGCACACACACATATATATATATGCACATACATACATATTTATACACATCACATACTTATAAGTATACATATACACATATGTATAGGTATATACTTACATGCATGTATGCACATTTACATATATATAAAAGTATTAATTAAGAAGAGACAAATTTTAAGGTCAATAATACTCCTCATCAAAGCCGACACGCATCTAAACATAGAAGATATGTGAACATATAACATATAAAAATATATGTATACATATAATAGTGTAATTCCATGCCCAAATCAAAGTTGGATAGAGAATTGCATAAATTCATACAGAC
>NC_068986.1:4533666-4537431 GCF_001194135.2 Octopus bimaculoides | reverse complement strand
TATATATATATATATATATATAAACATATAGACACAGATATTGCTATAGAAGCTAGTATGTATAAATATTCATATACTTGTCAATATAGAATTTTATACACACACACACACACACACACACACACAGAGACTATCTCTCTTACACCATGTAAGTGTTTATATGTACTATATTGAAGAAACAACTGTGTTCCATTTTAATAGTTTTTATTAAAGCTAGTTCACATTTTCCTATTAGTTCTTTATGTTCAATTCAGAAAAATAGCATTCCAAAGTCCATTAGTGCTTCAAGACCTTCTTAGCCTCATCTTGTATAGGATTAGCAGGGAAATAAGAAAGAAAATCTTTAATAAATAATATTAATCTCAGACACATTGTTGTCTTCAATAGAACATGCTTGAAAAACTCTATCCTACTTGTGTGTGAGTGTGTGTGTGTACATGCCTATGTGTATAATATATATTTGTTCTTTTATTCATTTCAGCCAATAAATAAATAAATAAATATATATGGACAGTTTAATGAAATCTACTTAACTGCCCAATATGAGCAAGTGCATGGGTATGGAATCAACTGTATCTGGGTACTGACACACATAATGTTTTACTTTATTGTGTGTTTTATTCTCCTTATTCTTATTTTTCTCAATTACTCCCGATCTGTATCTATAACTTTGCAATGGAAGCTGTCCCTCGCCATTCCTGCCCAATGGCTTAAATCTACGGTCACTAACAACACACTCTATTAAACCCGAGTGAAACAGAGTTCATTTAATGGGACACCTCTTATTACATCACCTGATGAGACACATCTGCACCAAGGGATGCACCACAACTATTTGTATAGCTTTCCACCTGCGAGGGATTGATGCAGGATGTGTCAAGACAATCACTGTGAGTAATAAAGTTTCCCAAGTATTCCATTTTCCATCTCTCTCATTTGTCTTATACTTAATGTACTCTGAGGAATTCCTGAGGTAGATCAGACAATGATTGTGTAATTACTGTCAATGATGTTAGTTAGCCTTAGGCAATGAGCGTGCTTTATTGGTGTACTACTAGGAACATACCCAACACTTAAATATTAACTTATATATGTATCTTCTACCTTTTACTTGTTTCAATCATTTGACTGTGGCCATGCTGGAACACCGCCTTTAGTCAAACAAATCAACCCCAGGACTTATTCTTTGTAAGCTTAGCACTTACTCTATCAGTCTCTTTCGCTGAACCGCTAAGTTATGCAGGACATAAACACACCAACATCGGTGGTCAAGTGATGGTGGGGGGGACAAATACAGACACATACACACACAAACATATATATATATACACACACACACATATATACACACACACACATATACACACACACATATATATACACACACATATATATACACACACACATATATATACATACAATATATATATATATATATATGCAGGGTGCAGTGAATAAACTGTCATCTAAATTATGCAAAAATGAAAATGACACTGACATCTCATTTTAACATATATATTTACCAAAATTCCATAAAAATACCTTGAAATATTAAAGTGTAAATTTATTCAATAAAATCACCATTGGCTTCCATTATGGCCTCCAGACAACTTTGGAATCTCCACCAACTCTGCTGGACAGTCTCTTTGTTTAAGTCGGTGAATGCTGCCATAATCGTTGCCTTCAGTTCATCTTTGGTGTTACAAGGAGTTTTTGTTGGTCTCTCACTCAACTGTGCCCCACACATAATAATCAAGGGGGTTGCAGTCTGGGAAGTTAGGTGGCCAGATGTTTGGGGTTATGTGGTCACAGAAATTGTCTAACAGCTGTGACCGGGTTCTCCTGTATGTGTGGCATGGTGCAGAGTCCTGTTGCCAGACATAGGGTCTTCCAGCAGCCACCCTCTTGACCCAGGGCTACACTACCTCTTCCAGGAACATGATGTAGGCTTCCATGTTGACTCAGAGGCTGAGTGGGAAGATAAATGGAGGCAAAACGTTGCCATCACTAGTGATCACTCCAAACACCATGATGTTGACTGGATGCTTGATTTTTTATCACTCTCGGTACATGTCCTCAGATTGACATCCAAACACTCCGAAATGTTTGTATTGGAGCTTCCGGCACAAATACCAAGCAGTACAGCATGTCGTTTCCAAATTTCTGAATTGCATCAAGATGCTATCTTTCTCACAGACAGTGCCCAACTGACCCTACAATATTGCGTAGTCAACAAAATCAAAAACAAAGAATGTGCATGCATGAAATTAAAAATATAAAATGGTGATGATTTACCCACTGCATCCTGTGTGTGTGTGTGTATATATATATACACAGACACACACACACACACACACACACACACATTCATCACTATCCTTGCTCTGCATTGACTTTGGTTTAGGTGTTTGACATGATCCAACAGGTCCAAGGAGTATATCGTGCTAATCTTTCTACACTGAAATTGTTTCTACAAGTAGATGCCTTTCTTAACACTGGCTGCTTCCTTCATGCCATCATCACTAGTGAGGTTGCCATCCAAGTTACAGAACTATAAACCCCAAAAGTGTCAGTGTTTTGTTTGGAGATGAAGGGTTGAAAGGTGAAAGAAGAGGCTAAAAAGGTTTTGGGATCAACCCTTTGGTGGTAAATTATCAGACATACATACATACATATACATACATATATATATACACATACATACACAAACATAAATATATACACACAAATACAAGTATATATAAATATGCATATACATATATATATACATACATACAAACATATCCACAGATACACGGGTATACATGCATATACATACACATATATTATACATGCTGTTAAGAAGTTTGCTTCACACACATCTTCAAGTTCAATCCCATTTCAAGAGATTTTGGATGTCATTCTATTACAGCTATGACCTGACCAAATAATTTTCAGTAAATTATTTGTGTAACTGAAAAAGTAGCTCATGGATCCAGGCGGTGGTGTATTTTGAAAATGAGGATTTGGTTTTTTTTCTATCTAGTAAATTAGTTGTTCATGAATTAGCATGTATGGGATTGAGTAGTTCACAGAAACATAATTCATAGGAAGAATCAATGTGACATTTTATGTGAGAACGATGTACCTTCTGAAAAAGATGCATTGACACATGGGCTTATATGAAGGTCTTGGTTATGGAATTTCATTTACAATACATGGGTCAATCTGAGGCTAATTTGGTTACAACAGCAAGGGTTACAGTTAATCCAATCAACAGAACAGCCTGCTTATGAAATTAAAGTGCATGTGACTGAACACTCCACAAACATGCATACCCTTAACATAGTTCTCAGGGAGATTCAGTGTGACACAGAATGTGACAAGGTCGACCCTTTGAATTACAAGAAGAACTGATTTTACCAGCTAAATGGACTGGGGCAACGTGATATAAAATATCCTGCTCAAGGATACAACATGCCCTTGTTAACTGAACTCATGACCTTGCAATCGTGAGCCAGTTATCCGAACCACTAAGCCACACACACTATATGCAAGAGACCACCAGCAGGAGTGAGCCTTCTATATATCATCATCATCATCGTTTAACGTCCGCTTTCCATGCTAGCATGGGTTGGACGATTTGACTGAGGACTGGTGAAACCGGATGGCAACACCAGGCTCCAGTCTGATTTGGCAGAGTTTCTACAGCTGGATGCCCTTCCTAACGCCAACCACTCAGAGAGTGTAGTGGGTGCTTTTACGTGTCACCCGCACGAATATATA
>NC_068986.1:4527084-4532830 GCF_001194135.2 Octopus bimaculoides | reverse complement strand
ATTTCCTGGGCGAGAAATACTTTTGCGGCTGAAGATAGCTTTGTATTGTAAATTATACACTGATATAAAGCTTGAAACACGTGTACCGCAGAATCCTTTGTGTTTTTGGTGTTATTTTTGGGATTTACAATTTATATATATATATATATATATATATATATACACACACACACACACACACACACACAGATGTATGTGTGCACACACATACATGTGTGTGTGTGTGTGTGTGTGTATGTATGTGTATTAGGCAAAAGGTTATTTGAGGCAGAATTTTACAGCTGGATGTTCTTACTGTTGCCATCTTTGCTTTTTTTCAAGTAAGCAATATTTTTTCTCCTTATTCCTAAAGTCTTTAAAAGTACACCACAACCAATCATGTCATCAAGGAATGTCAACTTTATTACCGTTTTGCTCCTGCAGTGTCAAGCGTGGAATATCAATCGTCATGCACATTCACAGGTCTATCTACCTATCTATCTATCTATCTATCTATCCCTCTAGTGATAGAGAGATAGACAGGCAGATAGACAGGCAGACAGACAGATAGACGGGCAGACAGACAGGCAGACAGACAGGCAGACAGACAGGCAGACAGATAGACAGACAGATAGACAGACAGATAGACTAATAAACAGACAAGCAGACTGATAGGTAGACAGAGAGAAAGATAGATAACTAGACAGATGAATAGATAGATATATATATAGATAGATAGATAGATAAAACTGTAGACAGATAATCAAATGGACTGACATGTAGGTGGACAGACAGGGAAGCAGATAAGTAAACAAACAGAAAGATAGGTAGATAGACAGAGAGGTAGACAAAGGGGAGGTAGACAGATGAATTGATAGACATGTAAATAGATAAGTAGACTGATATATAGGTAGACAGATAGATAGGTAGATAGATAGATAGATAGATAGATAGGTAGGTAGATAGATAGATAGATAGATACATTTCTTTTATTAGCCACACAGGGCTCAACAAAGATGGGATGAATACAATGTAGAGCTTTTCTTTTTAGGAGGAGGAAGGAAGAGAAAAAAAAAATAAATAAAAGTAGGGGTGGGTGTCGATCAAAACGGATCATAGGAAGGAAAAAAGGGGGGAGTTCGATCAAAAGGGACCGAGAGAAAAAAAAAAAAGCGATCAATAGGGATCATGTATCACAGTAATGTTCTCGTGTAAAAAGAGGGGAGGACAGTTTAGGTTTAGCCATGGAAAGAAAAGCCTACGGAAAAGACTACGGTAACCTTGGTCAATATTGTCATTGCAGAAACTATAACAGTAAGTGACTCTCTTTTGCCTTTTTGTTTTTTGTCTGGATTTTTTTTTTTTTACTCCTTTATAGTGTTATGCTCAAGGTGGCTCAGATAGATAGGTAGATAGATAGATAGACTGACTAATAGATAGATAGATTGGTATTCAACTATATATGCAGGCTTGTATGTGTGTGTGATATACATAGCTATAAATCAAATTGAGCAAACAGACAGACACACACACAGTCTTTTTATTGTTATTTTTTTTATATGGGAATGGTAATTAACAGTTTTGCTGGATGTAGTTCTGATTATTCGTAACTTCTATTGCAAAGTATTTAAATTTTACAAATTCAGTGCCCTTAGGTAACACAGAGATGTGGTGAACCCAGTATACAGGTAAAGTAGAGAAGAGATAAAATAAACTGTCGTTATTAACTAGACTTAGTACCTCTACTATGTAGATGTGGTACTCTAAGTATACAGATATGAATGACAGAGAGGTAATACTTCATGATACGTGCATGACACATGGGCGTGGGGGGTGGGTAAATTTCATAGGTGATAGCTATAGAAATAGCTTAGCTAATGTATATTACATTATCTTTTGATGTTGAATCTGAACTCCAGTCATACAGTTCCCTGAAGGCATGGGATCTTGCAGGCATTTGGTGGTGTCATAGCAACCCAATACTTTATGAACCCTAACTATTATCACACACACACACACACACACAAATACATGTGCATTAAAGCACACACGACTATGCTGTCTTTTAATGCTACGTCAGTCCTGATCAAGTATTCTAGCTGTGATCATCAGTCAGTATTTTATACATAGTGCATCTGGAACTACACTATTCAATGGCTTTCCTTTTCAAGAAGTTAGATAGCCTTGTGAGGAAGGCTACCTTTTCTTTTTGTAGCAAAATCTGTCAAAAGTCTGTGCAAAAAATCCTCAGCAAACTTGTGTCGAATGGTTTTTGTTTTATCTTTTTATCGTTTATTTGTTACTGCAGTCACTGAACTGCAGCCATGCTGGAGCATCACATTGTAGGGTTTAGTTCAACAATTTGACGTCAGCACTTATTTTTTAAGCTTACTCCTTTTCCAGATCTCCATTTGCCAAACTGCTAAGTTATAGGAATGTAAACAAACCAACACCAATTGTCAAGCAGTGATGGATGACAAACACAAAAACACACACATACGAGGGAATGCTGAAAAATTCCTGGTTTTAAGGGTATTGTGAAAGGCCTGATTGGAGGTGCAACGTTCCAAGTTCTTTTGCAGGGCTTAGAAAAATCTGAAGAACCTCTGTAATAAGTGTGTGAATCTGAGAGGGGAATATGTTTAATAAAATCACAATTAACTGATTCTCCTGTCTTATTTTACTCAAAGCCAGAAACGTTTCAGCACCCCCTTGTATGTATGTATACACACACGTACAATAGACATCTTTCAGTTTCTGTTTACCAAATCCTCCCACAAGGCTTTGGTTAGCTTGAGACTATACTAGAAAACACTTGCCCAAGGTGCCACACAAAGGGACTGAACCTGGTACCATGTGGTTGGGAAGGTAACTTCTTACCACATAGCCATGCCACATCTGAATGTTTGCACAGCAAAATATTTTTAGTGTCTAAATTTGTCTCTGAACTAAAGTTTTGGCTTCAGTTTTAAATCACCCAGAGGGTTTCAAAGAAATACCAGTTATATAACAGGCACATAGTGGATTGGTGTTATATTTAGTTTATAGACTTTTATATTCTGATTTTTCTGTGTTTAAATCTCATTAGGGTTGACTTTGCCTCTCATCCTTTCAGGGTTGCTAAAACATATACCAGTAATGTACTGGGGTAAATATAACCTGTTCCCATCCACAAAAATTTCCAAAACAGCATATACACCAATTGGTGGATGTCTTTATTCTACAAAGGGTTAAGCAAATAATTGACTGTTTGTAGTGGTGTAGTTATCTTATAAAACTGATTGATTACAAAAAAAAAAAAAAATGAATATGGTGCCCCAGCAAGGCCACAGTCCAAAGAATGGAAGAATGAAATTACACATGCACATTATGTATATACATTCACATACATAAATGTGTGTGTGTGTTTGTGTATGTGTGTAAATACACACACACACACATCATATGCTACGTATATGTATTGCACACAAGCACGCACATATATACATACACACACACATATAAATGCATATGTGTAATTATGTACAATTAAATACACAAACATATTCTTATATATGTGTGTGTGTGTGTGTGTGTGTGTGTGTGTGTGTATAACATACACCCACACACATACATAAAGAGACATACATAAACCCACATGCATAGATAGATACACGCATACACAAACCCACCCACACATGTAAATAAACCCACACATGCACATACAGAAGCGCACATTATCACACACACAAGCACATGCCCACATGCATATTGTATTTTTGCAATTTATATAACATGTATATTTTTAAAAATAAATGAGTTCCTAATTTCTTTTTTTTGCTTGCTTGGAATAATGGTCAACAACCCTAATTTAGTACTCAGAAGCATATCTGGAGGGTAAAAATATGAATTACTTGAGCAAGAAACCATTAGAAATAGACGAGAACTTGACAGCTGCGATGATTAAGCCAAGAGGCTATTGTTATTTCTTAGGATATAGCCGACAAGATAATTACAAGTCAATTGTAGTGTAACATATAAAAGACAGGTGTTATTTATTGGTACTTTTTAATAAATTTGAGATGTTTTCAATATTTCATATGTAACAAGGCTATGAATTGGCAGAAACAGCAGAAAGTCAAAATGTCACATTACGTTCTGAGTTCAAATCTCACTGAAGTCAGTTTGGCTTTCATGCTTCTATGGCCAATACAATAAAGTCCAATTTAATCCTAGTTGATTCAATTAACTATGTCCTGTCCTGAAAATTTGAGGCCTTGTACTCCTGTTGTAAACTATCATATGAATATATATATATATATGTATGTATGTTTACTATGTACACACATCTAATATATATTTAATTTTAATCGTTCAAAATATTAGAGAGCATTGATCAAAACATTAGATTTCTGTAAAAAAAACTAATAGAATTGAACAAAAATAATGAAACTTCAGTGGACTAAAGTAGTATATTAAAGAACCAATGTTACCATATTGCCAGCAAATATATAATAACAGAAACAGTTTTTTTTTCCTAAGCATTAGCATCGGAATAATGGCAATATATAGAATAGTGTGACTGATATAGTTGATATAAGTTTTGATTGGAACTTGGAAAATACTTCATGTAAAGTAGAGGAGTTAGAACATTAGTTGACATAAATTCATATAGATATAGAAATTAGTAATACTTTTATTTTTGTGGTAATTTATGGTAAATGAATAAATAGATATAAAATAATGCCAAATACAAATTGATGCCGTATTATCTCAAGTATCCCTATCCACCACAAAATGAAACAAAAAGAAAGCAACAAAAATTAAAAGTGTCTATTCAATCTTATTAAATAATTTTGTCAATGTATAGTAATGAAATTAAAAACGTTTTGAATTTCATGCTAGCGCCAAGACAAATATTGTACAAAAGTGGAAATGTAATGTAGTGTGTGTATATGTGTATGTATATACTTGTATTCACATACATAAAAGTGGAGAATGACTGTGTGTAACATAAGAAAAAAATGAATAGTTTATGAATTGATTTATGAGATGTATGACTGTTTCTTAGGTTTGGTATTATTCTAAAATATAATAGTTTTCTACTAGTCACTTTAAAGTAATTAAGAACTTTTGCAAGGAGTTTTTCAATGGCATAAAAAAATTCATGTTGTGAAAGTCTTGGAATAATTAAAGGAAAATGTGGAACTATTTTTTTATATGAAATCTGTATGATATAATAACTCTCATCGTTTCATTAATATCTTTTTCCTTTATGATATCTATAATATTTTAACTAATATCAAGTCTATTTTGAGACAAAAAAAGTTGAAAAAGTAAAACAAAGCTGTTTAAATAAATAACAAAAACACAATATTAAAGTAAAATGTTAAGAAATTCCAAATGAGTAAGACGAAATTAGTAGTAATAAGTTATAACATGAATTTAATTAATAGCTTGAAACATCAATTACTATTATCTAAAATAATAAAGTTAGTAAGTGTTATTAAAAGAAAGTTAACAATTAATAAAACTAACAATTATTTTCAGATGAAAAGTTAATATTATGACCCAAAATACACAATCATCAAAATATAAGCAGAATAGGGTTTACTTACTCAGAATTGTAAGATCATTTTTATAATTCATTTGTTCAACATACATTTCAGTAAGATGTATAAAAACACACTTGAATGCATAAGCAGCAGTCATATGGATTTTTTAAAAGGAATTACATGACTAAATGGAATGTTTAGAGAGAAAAAAAGCAAAAAAAAAAAAAAAAACA
>NC_068986.1:4519573-4527074 GCF_001194135.2 Octopus bimaculoides | reverse complement strand
AAAAAAAAAAAAAAAAAAAAAAAAACAGGAAAAAATACTGAAACAAAACAAAAAAGCAAGTGTTGATTGATGATTACTGGTGTATCCATGCAATGCCCGGTAATAATAAACAAGCCGGCTGATACAAAGAATGATGACAGTGGTAACACATTAAAGAAGAAATATTCTATTCAATGTTTCCTACTACGGACATTTCTGCTGAGAATAATGATGAGATATTGCTATTACTTTCAGCAGCATCAGTCCAACACTAGCAGTGCCAATATAATGGTATTGTTGATGACACAACCACCACATCGCAGCGGTGATCACCACAACTGCAACTACAAGTAAGCTTGCTACGGCAGCAGCAGTAATACTTGTAGTAGTGGTAGTAGTGGTTGTGGTGGTACCAATCCAATCAGGAGTTGCACAACAGAAGAAAAAAAAAAAACAGCTGGATACAGTGCACTTTAATCTGTGCATGTGGTTAGCAAGAGGCTTTAAATATACGGTAGATGGAAGAAAAATAGATAAAAAGAATAAAAGAGCAGGAAAGCTATCATGGGACAAGAATGCGAAGGATTTCTTTTCTTGACAGGGCAGGTAACAAGGCTAGTTGGTGCAGCTGAGGAAAGAGAGAAAAATTTAGAGGAAACGAAATCCACAACCTTTATAAATACTCTGCTTGTATTTAAAGGTAGGGGTATAGGGAAGGGGACAGCTAAAAGTATGCCAAACAACCAAGTGCTCTTTAAAGAACACCTGGGAAATACCCTGCCAAAATAATTATGCTTGTCATAGCCTTCAAATCATAACACAAGATGGAGGTTTGTTTATATTGTTTTATCAAAGAAAATATACGGACTAGAAATTTATGCACACGTAATTAAAATGACAATTAAATCAACTGGGCACCTAAAATAATGGAATGTTATTTCCTAAAGAAATAGTTTTTGTACTAATAACGTCCTGACTCATTAATTATGCCATATCCGGACACCCTGTTTCATAGTCAATAATCTATTTATCACACTAGATACAAACTTCTTACATTTATAACTTTGATAAAAACTCAGATTATGAGATAAAAATATAAATAAAAAATAAAATAGTTGCAGGTGTGGGCATGTGGTTGCTTCCCAACCACATGGTTCCAGGTTCACTCCCTCTGCATGACACCTTGAGCAAATGTCTTCTACTATAGCCTCACACCAACCAAAGCCTCGTGAGTGAATTTGGTAGATGGAAACTGAAAGAAGCCCGTCATGTGTGTGTGTGTGTGTGTGTGTCCCACCACTGCTTGACCACTGGTGCTGGTGTGTTTACAACCCCGTTACTTAGCAGTTCGGCAAGAATCCAATAGAATAAGTCTCAAGTAGTGGGGTCAATTTATTTGACTAAAGAAATTCTCCAAGGTGACTGAAACAAGTAAACAATAAAAGGTAAATAAATAAACAGAAATACTGGGTAATTTCCACCCCACCAAAAAAAAACTGAAAGCAAAGAAAAAAAAAATTTTAATCAAAAATAATTCAATTAACAAATGGCTAAGTTAATTTATTGCATTGATTTGTATTGGGTTAATTAGAATTTTAAGCTCTGGACACACACGCACAGACACACACACACATAGATGCTTATTTAGCAAAACACCTGAATAATGTTTGAAGTATTCAAAGTATTTCAAATTACATTGCTTGTTGTTAGGTTTTAAACTTACTAAATGACATCGAGGTAGCAAAATTTTTACCAATTCGTGAATGTGACATCCCACTGAAGAAATTAAGTTGTATTCTTGGATAAAATAGTTTGCAAATTCTTGTATAACTGGATTCAGTCATTGGATAACAGCCATCTCTGGATTTTACTTGAGGTTATCAATCCCAGTGCATTTTGCAGTGTGGTGGATATGTTAACTTGATAAATATAGAGAATTATTAAATTACATTTTTGAAATTAAAAAGATGCTACTTGACACATTGATTTACACCTGTAACCATAAACACACACAGATACACACATAAATATAAAACATAATTATGTATGTGTGTGTCTATACACACACACGCATATATGAGGGTGTGCTGAAAACTATATCTGTGTATGTGTGTGTGTGTTCATGTACATATCTGTATATTTGTACAATGTATATATTATATATGTGTGTGTGTATATTATGTATATATATATATATATATATATATATATAAAATAAAAGGGTAAAGGATTATTAATTTATTAATAAATTAATAATTAATAATTTTTACCAAGCACTTCGGTATGTAAACACCATTATAGGTAAAGAACTTATTTAAAAGTTCTTATACATTTATAAACATAATTAAGGGATCAGCAACAGTTGCTTCACCACAAACCGAAGTTCAGAAATAGCAGCTAAAGTGCTAAAACTCCAACAGATAGCATATATATGTTTATATATATATATATATATATATGATGGGCCGCTGAAAAGTTCCTAGCTTAGGACAAAAAAAATAAATAAAGGAGGGTCAGTTAATTATGATTTTATTCAACATATTCCCCTCTCAGATTCACACACTTATTGCAGTGGCCCTTCAGTTTTTCTAAACTCTATAAAAGAACTCAGAAGATTGGGCCACCAGCCAAGCTTTTCGTGATACCCTTAAAACCAAGAACTTTCTAGTACCCTCTTGTACATATATATACATATATCATTGTTATTTAATACCTGTTTTTCCATGCTTGCATGAATCAGATGGGATTTGTTGAAGTAGTTTTCTATAGCTGGATGCTCTTCCTATTGCCAACCCTCATCTGTTTCCAAGTAAGGTAATGTTTTCCATGGTCAAGTGGCTTTTCTATGGAAGACCAGAAATGAACAAATTTGCTTGTGTGACTTTGAGGCTTATGTACAACCATTACATGATGTCAAAGCAAGGGTGGACACACAAACATGCATACACATATACATGAATACATATATGCATATAATAAGTTTCGTTCTGTGTCTGTGTATGAAATCCATTTAAAGGGTATTCATTGACCCTGAGAGAGAGCACAAAGGACTTGATGAGGGGGCAGTGGGACTGAACAATAAACAACATAGTTGGGAAGTAATGTTCTAAACTACACAACCTTGTCTAAGCCTATTTGACATACCTATCTAACTATATATATAAATGGACATACACATACATATATATATACATGCATACATATCTGACTGCAGCCATTCTGGAGCACCACCTTAAGTCGAACAGACTGACCCCAGAACTTATTCTTTGTAAGCCTAATACTTATTCTATTGGACCCTTTGGCAAACTGCTAAATTACGAGTTTGCTCATGTATTATTATTTTGTGCAAAAGAAATCAAGGTCAGATATTTTTGACTACACCTTGTATAAATACATACATATATGCATACATATAAATACACAAATATATATGCTTACATACGCACACGTATATAAGCATACATACACACACACATATATGCATACATAGACACACATATATATGCATACATAGACACATATATATGCATACATAGACACATATATATGCATACACACATACACACATATGCATACATACACACAGATGCACATATATCAGGTCATCCCATAAGTTCTGTCCGATTTTACCTTTTTTAAAATTGAATGATATTTAATAGTATTTTAGAATGTTTAATGGAATTAAAAATTATTTTCATGTATTTGTGTACATTTAAACTAATTAAATTATTATTTTACAGAATAGTAGAATTAAAATTTCTTTGATTAAAACCCTTTCTAACATGGAATTATCCAAAGAGCATTTAAGGCACATAATGCTTTATGAGTGAGTACAAAAAAGGAAACTCTGCAGCCGAAGTGACTCGAAACATACACTCAGTTTATGGGAAAGAATGCTTGAATGAAAGAACTTGCAGAAGATGGTTTGCAAAATTCAGAAGTGGAGATTTCAGCCTTGAAGATGAAGATCGAACAGGACGTCCAGTTGAGTTTGATGATAAGCTCCTTGAGGCATTACTTGAAGAAAATCCTACATTATCAGTTGAAGAATTGGCAATAAAGCTAAGTTCAAACCATACCACTGTTCATCTTCAACAACTTGGAAAGTTTCCTAAAGTTGGAAAATGGGTGCCTCATGAATTGTCCGAAAGCAGTTGCAAATTGTCAGTTGACATCTGCTTTTCTCTCCATTCTTGTGAACTCATTTCAACCTTTTTGGATAGACTTGTGACTGGTGACAAAAAAATGGATCTTCTATCGAAATGTTAAACGTTGTAAACAGTGGCTTGGTAAAAAAGAAAAAGCTCAACCACAAATGAGAAGGGAACTTCATGGGGAAAAGGTTCTTCTGGGATTGCAAAGGAGTACTTCACTTTGAATTGTTACCACCTAATGCAACAATCAATGCTCAAGTCTACTGTCAGCAATTAGAGTGTTTAAACCAAGCTTATTGAATTGAAAAGGAGTGATGTTTCATCAGGACAATGCACGACCCCACACTGCAAAGACCACATCACAGAAGATCGAACAGCTTGGTTGGGAAAAAATTCCTCATCCACCTTATTCTCCCAACCTTGTTCCTTTAGACTATCATTTGTTTCGTAGTTTACAGAATCATTTGGTGGACATAACTTTTGCAAGCCATGAGGAGGTCAAAACTGACATTTCAGAGTTCTTTACTTTGAAACCAACATTGATGGGATTAAAAAGCTTGTAAATAGATGGAAGGAAGTCATAGATAATCAGGGAAAGTACATTGAGGATTAAATTTCAATTAAATATAACATTTGATCACTTGCTTTCTTTATTCAAAATTTGGACAGAACTTATGGGATGACCTGATGTATCCATTCATATATATAACACATATATTCATTCATATATACACACACACACATATGTATATATGCACATATGTATATATGCACATATGTATATACAAACATATATATATTTACATGCATGCATATATATATTTACATGCATGCATGCACACACACACACACACACAGACACAGACATATATATATATATATATATATATATATATATATATATATAGGTGAAGGATTAAAATTAATCAAAAGACATACTTATTATTTCTACCTGTTGGAAATAGCAGTCAAAACTCTTATTTAAATCGCCAAAATACACTGAAATCCTTAAGTTATTTAATCCTATTTTGGGGGCCTGCAATCGTCTATATTATTGATTCTGTTATTATCATTTTTAAATTGTTACACTAGATAATAACAGAGTCAATGATATCTTTGCAAATTATTTTCTTGTGAATTTTTTCTCTTGAATTATTGGCTCCATATTGAAATATATATATATATATATATATATAGCTTAAATTTTTATATATATACATATATGAAAATAATAGCAACAGAAGCAGTATTTATTTCAAAAGACAATCTTTATACTCCAACTTAATGTGGATGTTATGTGAGAACTTAGAATACTGCATTATTTACCTTAGGAGGACCTCTCATATGGACCTGTGGTGCATAAATACACTTGTATTGATATTGTTAACAGGGGGAGTTCTTGTCTGTCAAATATATATATATATATATATATATATATATATATATATATATATGAGAGAGAGAGAGAGAGAGAGAGAGAGAGAGTAATCCCTCTGTGATAGGTGAAAATACACAAAAGAGAAAGAGTACTGTACTGTATATTTTTTTTAGTTACTTTTATAATTTGTATATATTTATCTTATTATAAATGCAAAACAACACTACGGAGGGACTGATGTAAGCTTAAATAATAAACTGTGATAGGTGAAATGCAATATGGCAAGGGATTACTGTATGTATGTATATATATATAATAATATTAGGGAATAAAAAATTTATTCCAACCTTACAGGCAAAAATCGGTATAATATTACACCGGGTTTCCTAATATATAATATATATGTATATTACTAATTTAGAGACGAACCACCACTCTACAACTCAGTCAACTCAGAACCCGCCCAAATCCATGCTGTGAAGCATATACCATCTTAATATATCTAAGATTTTAATCTAAAAATTTTAATTAAATAATATATTACATAAATAAATCATATAAGTCATATAAATAAATCATAGAAATATTAATTTTAAAAAATTTAAAAGTTAAAATTATAAATTGGACAGTAAAAATGAATACGATAATATACAGTAAAGAAGTATAGATGTAAAAAGTTAGTGCTAGTATATAGACTATGTGCGTTTCATGGCTGAAATAGGACTATATAAAATCATAAGCAAATTCTATCTGAGTTCATTAGAACGGGGAAATGATTTTACTCCCCAAATCAGTCACTCTTCATGTCAAATCCCTAAGAAAATACCTAAAATCATTCAAGGAATAAACATAAACATGAGAAATAAAAATGTATATATAAAGAGACAAAATCTGTAAACTAATCCCTACATTAACTGTATTAATATAATTATTAAGAGTTACAATCTAAAAGTATTGAAAAAGAGAAGCTGTATATCATAATTTTATAAACAATATTGATATCCGTCTTTTAGTAACTTTATACACTAACACATTGTTTTACTGTTATCTACTTATTCCATAATGTTTTAGCCTTGTTTACTATAGGATCAAACCCCAAACCATGTGGTTGAGAACTGAACTAAACCCCAACTCTATCAATTATCTTGAATTTTAAATATCTAAGCATGTTTACGTGTTTGTGTGCCTGAATGCATATGTATGTATGTATGTATGTATCTATCTATCTATCTTCATTCTTTTACTTGTTTCAGTCATTTGACTGCTGCCATACTGGAGCACCACATTAAAGGGTTTTCTTTTAAGTCGAAGAAATCAACTCCAAGACTTATTCTTTGTAAGCCAAGTACCTATTCTATCAGTTTCTTGTGTTGAACTGCTAAGTTACAGGGATATAAACGCACAAACATCGGTTATCAAGTGATGGTGGTGGGGACAAACAGACACAAAGACACACACACATGACTGGCATCTTCCAGTTTCCATCTACCAAACCCACTGACAAGGTTTTGGTCAGCCCGAGTCTATAGTAGAAGGCACTTGCCCAAGGTGCCATGCAGTAGGACTGAACCCAGAACTATGTGGTTGGGAAGCAAGCTTTTCATCATACAGCCATGCCTGCACTTGTCTATGTATCTATTGTCGTCGTTGTTTAACATCCGCTTTCCATGCTAGCATGGGTTGGACGATTTGACTGAGGACTGGTGAAACCAGATGGCTACACCAGGCTCCAATCTGATTTGGCAGTGTTTCTACAGCTGGATGCCCTTCCTAACGCCAACCATTCAGAGAGTGTAGTGGCTGCTTTTACGTGTCACCCGCACGAAGGCCAGTCAGGCGGTACTGGCAACGGCCACGCTCATCTCACTCGAGAAACCTCATGTGTCACCCGCACAAGAGCCAGTCCAGGGGCACCGACAACGATCTCGCTCGAAAAACCTCATGTGTCACCTGCACAAGAGCCGGCCCAGGGGCGTCGCCCGCACATGAG
>NC_068986.1:4517538-4519389 GCF_001194135.2 Octopus bimaculoides | reverse complement strand
CGATCTCGCTCGAAAAAACCTCATGTGTCATCTGCACAAGAGCCAACCCAGGGGCACCGGCAACGATCTCGCTCGAAAGATTTCATGTGTCGCCCGCACATGAGCCAGTCCAGGGGCACTGGCCACGATCCCGCTCGAAACATTTCATGTGTCGCCCGCACATGAGCCAGTCCAGGGGCACTGGCATCGATCCCACTCGAAAGATTTTATGTGTCTCCCGCACATGAGCCAGTCCAGGGGCACTGGCAACGATCCCGCTTGAAACATTTCATGTGTCACCTGCACAAGAGCCAGTCCAGGGGCACTGGCAATGATCTCGCTCGAAAGATATCATGTATATAACTCATTTTTTTCTTTACAAATCTCAAGACCAATTTATATGTTTATATATCAAACAGTAAGTAATTTAGAGTCAAAACCTTAACTGTGTTCCAAGGTCCTATATCTATAGAGATAAAGGAAAGACAGAAAGAACTGATATGTTTGAAGCTATGAAAAATTAAAATGAACAAGTGTGTGTATCTGTAGTGAAAGGGAATCTATACAATGGAGTAATTAAAAGAATGGCTGGATGGAAATAAAAGAAAGTGCTGTAAGGAAGAAATGAGAACAGAAAATAAATGTAAAGAGACATGGCAAAATAAAAAGATGAAAACGAAAAATATGAAGACAAAGAGAGAGACAAAACTGACAAGAAACCTCACTGATTAAAAACAAGGTTCTTTTGTCAGATTAAAACATGTTGCATATATGCCAATCTTGGATCAGAAACTCCTTTAACTACATCTTTTGTAAACACTTCCTCTTTTTCATCCAACAGATCTAGCCATAGAATTCCTAAACAACTTGTCAAATGGTCAATTGTTTTCTTTCGTTTCTATCGGGATTTCATTTCATGGAAAAGCAGATTTATCTTAAAAGATAATGAGGGGAATATTTTTCTTTTCTCTTCTCGAATATTTTAAAGACTTTCATTGACTTAATTAAGAATTTAGAAGAAATTAATTAGAACCAATTTTTTTTTTCCTGCTTCCTTTATTTTTATAATATATTTTTGTGAGGGCTATGTCAATTAAAGAAGAAAAGCTGCATCAATGCCATTTTCCAGAGTTTCTAAGACTGATAGGAGGAAGAATGGAAATTGTACTCAAGCCAGCAACATGACTTGAATGCTTACAAAGGCGCAAACTCTTCTAAAGGTTCCCAAAGGGCCAGAAGGCGGTATAAAATCAAACTATTGAATAAATCTACCATCTAAAACAGTAACATCCCATTTAATATACTTTCACACAGTTTCCATCTACCAAATTACATTCTCACACCACATCAATGTTCTTAACCTCTTAACTGTACATCAATGCTATGTTGGTTATCTTTTAATCTTCTAAACTTCTGTTTCTTCGTGTCTCTAATTCCTTAAATATTAGTAGCTACATTGATGACTGGAGCAAATATTTCAAAAAGTAGTCAACAGAAAATTCGGTTAACTTTGTTGAATTTCTCTCCCAAACACACAAACATATTTATATACATATATACACACATGCATATATACATACATATATTGACATATATAACGTAAATACATACAAATACACATACATATATATACATACATATATATACATATACATACATATACTCTCTTTTTACTTGTTTCAGTGATTTGACTGTGGCCATGCTGGAGGATTTATTTTTTGGAAACCTAGTACTTATTCTATCGGTCTCTTTTGCTGAACTGCTAAGTTACGGGGACGTAAACACACCAGCATCGGTTGTCATGCGATGTTGGGGGGACAAATACAGACACAAACATATACACATACATACATATATATATATATATATATA
>NC_068986.1:4513981-4515392 GCF_001194135.2 Octopus bimaculoides | reverse complement strand
ATATATATATATATATATATATACACACACAGATATATATACATATATATTTGTATATATGTTTATACACACATTCTGACACAAACATACACACTGAAGCATAGCCATATGGCTAAAGATTCACCTTTGAACCAAATAATTTCGGATTCATTCCTGATGTACATCACCTGGGCGTAGTGTCTTTTATGTAGCCCTGGGCCAACCAGTGCTTGATGCCAGGAATTCTACACAGCTCATGATGCATGTATGCATGTGAGTGAGTGAGCAATTATTTTTGTGTTTGTGTGTGTTTCTGTGAACAATGCAGACATAGTTTGACAACAAATTGTATACCAGCTTTGTGCTTTCAAAGATATGTAGTAGATACCATGAAAGAGACCCTCATATGTTGCACCAAATACCATGTGAGAAACTCTTGCATTTGCATGAAAAGCCAATATGGGAGTTTCTCTCATATCTACTGCAGTACATTTTGTTCTAATGTTTTGTCCACGTTTAATTGGGGATAAACGTTACCCAACCATTTCAATCTTTGGCTACCACAGTTGGCTCAGCTTGAACAATCCATTTTGAAATCCTTTCCTGCAAAATTCTTATCACATGTCCGTGGTAGTGAAGCTCTGACCTCTCAATGCAAGGAAGTAGCAGCAGTTTGGTTTTCGTGCCTGTCCTCGCCAATGGTCATAAATATTGAGTAATGACTGAAAAAATACACACACACACACACATGCATGCTAAAATACACGAGATGTTATCATTGATTAACAAGGTTGATTCATTACAAATAGCATCTGTTGCATGCATATACACATTCATGTACATACTTGTACACACACACACACACAAATATATATATATATGCATATGCACATGTATGCATGTTTGTGCATTTATATGTACTAGCTGGACCTGTGAAAAATTCAGGGAAAACATTAAAAATATAAGCATCTGTAAACAGTGTACTGGTGTCATGAGAAATGTTAGTATATTATGACCGTCTGTCTTCAAGTTCTGAGTTCAAATTCTGCCAAAGTCGACTTTGCCTTTCGTCCTTTGGGGCTCGATAAATTAAATACCAGTTGTGGATTGGGGTCAATCTAATCAAATGGCCCCCACAAAAATTTCAGGCCTAGAAAAGTATATTGTGACAGTTACAGAATATAGAAAGTAATGTAACACCAATAACTATATAATCCAACCAAAATATCTCAGTTACACAAACGTAAACAGAATAATGGAAAGATTTCTGCCCCCCCCCCTTTTTTTCCCAAATTTGTTATTTTAAAAAACTTTTTTTTGCCAAAAAACCCCCGTTTTCGGATATGGAGGTTCCGGAAAATTGCCAAAAATTGGCATTGTTAAATTTTCCCCCCTCTTTCCCCCCACTAATTCTTCAATTTTGACTTTTTTC
>NC_068986.1:4513165-4513477 GCF_001194135.2 Octopus bimaculoides | reverse complement strand
TTTTTTGGTGGGGGGGTGGTGGCGGGCGGAAGTCTTGCCAGAATTACTATTTAACTTACATCCATATTCAAAGAACCTTCTTGGTTTAGTGGTACGGAACGTTTTTCTGGTATTCTTTTATTTGTTTCAGTCATTTGATGGTGGCCATTCTAGAGCACCACCCTTTAGTCGAAAAGAATTGACCCCTGGACTTATTTCCTGTAAGCCTGGTGCTTATTTTGTCAGTCTCTTCTGCTGAATAGCTAATTTACAGGGATGTAAATGCACCAACATCGGTTGTCAAGCAATGGAGGTGGTGGGACAAACAAACGC
>NC_068986.1:4506512-4513155 GCF_001194135.2 Octopus bimaculoides | reverse complement strand
CATACATATATATATATATATATATATATATATATATATATATACACACACATATGACAGGCTTGAAGGTAGTGGTGATGCTGGCTGGTGCAATTTTGTGGTTTGCTGGTATACCGAGAGAGATCCAGCTCACAATCATATATACACAAACATACACAAACACATACCTAAAGAGAGAGTAGACAGACAGTAAGTGTTAGAGAGTCCACAATGGAGTTTTCATCTCCCTCTCTCTCTTCCTTCCTACTTGTTGCTTTGCCACTTCTTTGAAGTGTGACACACAACACAGGTACGTACAAAAAGAAAAAGTTAGCATATTAATATTATTGATACATATACAAATACATAAACAAGCTGACACACACATCATGTATTTGTATACGTTTATATATGTGTATGTGTGCATGCATATATATATATATATATATATATATATATGTGTGTATACACACAAAAATATATAAACATGCACACTCACATATGTATTTATATGTTTATATATACATGCACGCACACATCTGTTATCAGATATATATCTTTGATATGGACTGGATACATCATTAGTGATATTCCTAATGTCACTTGGCCATTTGAACCTTTCAATATCAAATTCCTTTGTAAAGTCAACCCATTTAAGCTTGATCAAGTTTTGGCTTGCACCCGAGTAGCAACAGGCAATCATAGGCTTACGTCTTTATTGAAAGCCACTTGATAGTTTTCTCTCTAGCTTTAGTACCCTCCCTCTCCTCATTGCAGTTAGAGATTTACAAAAGATTCGCAGCAAGCATTGTCAATTTGCCCACAGTATCAGTTTTTCCTCTGCTCTACCAGATCCTGGTACTTTGTAAGCTTTTTTGCACGTTTCTCCTCCATGTGTTCTCATTTAATAACCTACTTGGTGGAATCTGACATGGTCATATAGAGGCAGGATATTTATATGATTGTGATCAGGGAACTTTATTTGTTTAATAAGATCCACTCTCAGCTGCCAGTCAGGGGTTGTAAATGTAGGCACAGTCTTATCAGTTGCAATGGACATATCTTCTCTCCAGCTTTGAGCAAAATGATTATTTTGTTGGGGTGGTGTTTACTGGACTGAACAGCCATAGTGACACCTCTGTAACTATCTTGATTACCTCATCATTGCTAAACATGTACTACCTTTATACCTTTTGAAGCTGTTGCTGTTCCTTTCCTTTGGCTTTACCAATTTGACAGCTGGAAAAGTAGTCTAAGCTTGAGCACTTTTTTATCGATACCACAACAAGAGGCTTAACCTGTTGTCACAATCATTCCTCTACTATCTGTATATTTAAAACTTTACTTTCAAGTTTTTGTCCTTGATTAGAATAACCATTAACAAGGTTGATTCTTTACAAATAGCATCTGTTGAGTAAAAATATGACTTGAGTAATATACTACTTTAATTACACAAGGTGGCAGTTGTGATAATTAAACCAAGAAACCATTGTTATTTCTTAGGATATACCTGACAAAGTAATTACTATTTAATTGTAAAATACAAAGTGTGAAATATAAAGACAGGTGTTATTAATTGACACCATTTAATAGCTCTGAGATGTTTTCAGTAGTATATAATGTGCAACAGGATTGTGAATTGGTGATAATAGCAGAGGGTCAGACAAATTCTGACCTTCTGCTGTTTCTTTTAGTCATGTTTCATTGCACTAGAAGTTTAAATCCCACTATCAATAAAGTCTACATAAACACACACACATATGTGCAAATATATATATATATATATATATACATATATATATATATATATATATATACATATATATATATGAGAGTATTGTAGTTCGCTTGAAGCTTTGTGTATTGTTTGTAAAGAATAAAAAGTTTTGAATGATACAACAATTCACTATAATATAAACAATGGGCTGTATACCTGTTGTAATTTATTCCGAAATATCATATCAGACTATGGATGACTAAATTACAACAGGTATACAGCCCATTGTTTGTATTATAGTGCATTGTTGTACCATTCAAAACTTTTATTTCTTCATATATATATATATATAAAGTAGGTCTCTAGCAGATGGTCACTGATGTAAAACCAGGACATGCATGGACTTGCATTGAACATTTGGGGGATATTTTGCTTGTGCTGCAGATCATGGCATTCCTACATTCCTGAACCTGTGACCCATATTGACACTGGATATTTGGCCCTGGCTTGTCTCTGGATTATGTCAGTAGAGTGAAGAGGGTCTGTGAAGTGCTGTGCAAGCTTTATTGGCCTTAAAATTGCTGGGGGTAACTATCAAATGCCAGGACAAGTAGGAGGGAGACACAGATGTGGACCCAAGTGAAAGCAACTGCTGGTACAACAACCAATAACCTCATGTATGGGCATTGCTGACATTTTGCATGGACAATGGTCAGTGATGATTTTGTTCAGTCACAAGTGGACAACCGTCATGATGATGATGACCTATATAATATATATATATATATATATATATATAGTACTGTTCCATGATGGTAAAAATCAACAAAAAAAGTACTGTATCTGGTGAGAGATATATATTATTTAAAAGACCCAATGCATGTTATGGACTATTAATAGTTTCCTATATTGAGAAATACCTCAGACATATTTATCAGGCATGAACCACAGATCATCATGAACTAAAAATTGAATGAGAGAAGAAATGTGGAAGCAATGTAAAGGCTTTCTGAACTCTGGTCAAGGGCTAGTGTTCAGCTGTGACATACGACAAACAAACCTTCAACTGGATAGGAAATTGATCCAGTGACCAAGCCTCCATACAGATGATTGACCAGCTAAAAACAGAAACCAAGTTTCCATTAAATCACATCCTTATGTCATAAAACAATGAAGAATATATAAGGTACTATAGTTGTAATGCTACTCAACTAGTACTGACTTGGATCACTAAACAACTGTTCTTATGGATGTAACATACCAAGACAATTCGCTGCCAATTTAAGTATCTAAGTGAACTGAAGCAATCATCATGGTCATGATCACTATTTTATGCCTGCTTATCCATGTTTGCATGGGTAGATCAAGTCTTCTCCAGTGCAGCTCATCAACACTTGTTGGGATGTCATATCTCCTTCATGAAATTCAGAAGTTTCACATCATCCTTCATCACGTTTTCTTCCACCCTCCAGTCTGCATGTTCTTTCCACTTGGATTGTTTGGCCCTTTTTTCTTTTGTAACCAACTGTTATTTTCTATACTTATCACATTCCTATTCCTCTTATATTCAGCTGTTTCCTTCAACAAATTTCTGATTTGTCTTTCATGCAGTCACAGACAGACTGCCTGGCTTCAGCTCCCTTATAACTGTGTGGTTCTGAGTTCAGTTCCACCATAAGAGATCTTTATTATCTTTGGGTTGACTAATATTTTGTGAGTGGGATTTTGTATGCGAAAACTGTTTAGATGTCCATAATATATGCCTTGCCTCAGGCCTTTAGCTCCTGCTGGAGACTCAGGAGCAGAACCATAAGAAATGGTGTACCTTAGACATTATTAAACTTGGCAGAGCCCATCTCTCTTGAAGTCTGTCCACAGCCAATTTGAGAGAGAGAGGAAGGGGGAAAGGTTGAAGTCAGTGGTATTTGAGCTCAGAATATAGATAGCTGTAATGAATACTGATGCTCTAATGTGTCACCCATGCATGTATGTATGTATGTATGTATGCGTGTATGTATGTATGTATGTATGTATGCATGCATGCATGCACACATGCAAGTATGCATGCATGCTTGTGTGTGTGTGCAAGCTTGCATGTGTGTGTTTGTGAATTTGTGAGTGTATGTATGTGTGTGAACTGGTGTGGTGTTAAATGCCATGTTCATTTATGTTGTGTAACATTGCAGTTCAACAAAAAGACATTGATAAAATAACAAACTAAAATAAGAACTGAATGCTGGTGGTTGTGGTGGTGGTGGTGAGTGAGTGATAGTGTTGAGTACAATCCATGAAGACACTTCTTCCAGCATGATTGCAGACCACTGACTGAAACTAGTAAAAGAATAAAAGAATTTGTAGCAGTCATAGAGCAGCTCTGAATCTATTCTAGGAAGATTATGTGTAATTCTTTATAGGAAAGGATAGAACAAAATATACTGCAGTTTATCTGAGAATTTCAAACTTCTTTCTAGCACTCCCCTCATAGATCTCGTTTAGGAAAGTCTATGTAAGCTAAAAGGCATTGCTTTTATTCTTCAGAGCATGAAATACAAAAGAACTAATGATACTAGATACATATCAGTTTCTTGAATATAAAACAAAAATGGTGATAATGATAATGGAAAAGAAGAGCAAGGATGAAGATATAAATCAATAGAAATTGAACTGTAGATAGAACATAAGACATAAAATCTCAATGGAAGATATTACTACTGACATGGAAGAGTTACATTTACAAGAATAAAAGTGATTTGTGCTTTGCAGTAGGATTTATTTGCAAGACCAGCATATTCAGTTAACAATTCAAAGTTAATTGGTAAGGACATTGAAACAGCGATTAAAGAAATTCTATAAACAATATATTATTGATTCTAAATTGTAAAGCCTATTAACATTCTATTGTATAAATTCTTTCAGGTCACTGTATTACATAATTTAATAAACAGATAAGTTAATAGAATTTCATTTAAAAGAATTATTTGTAAGTAGTTTATATAGAAAGGTATGTATACATTTAGGTGTGTACATATGTCCAACATATGTTCAAATACATACCTAAACCAGCATGGATTGCCTATATGCATACAGCTCAATCAACAGCAGGGCACTGCAATTGAAATGTGTGCTTGCCTACTGCTGGGCTGGAAATCAATTTTGGATGAATGCGCAATAGTGGATTCTTGACCAAATTATATGCTATATTTGAAATGAAAGAAATAAAAATTGAAACATAACTAAGGCTTTGATTAGTTGTCTGAGGGCCTGGGGTAGAAATGCTACCAAACACAATATGAAAGTTGTTATGTTCAAAACTGAGTTTATTGCCACTGTGTGTATGTGTGTGTGTGTGTGTGTGTGTGTGTGTGTGTGTGTGTGTGTCAGTGTGTAAATACTATAAAGTCTGCTTTGAGCCTACAAGCCCATGAGGCTGCAGCTTATCTGGATGATCAAGGACTTTAGGCTGCAAGTACAAGACATGGTCTGAATGGTATGTCAATCCATTACTGGGTTAAACATCAGACGCTGCTGATACTCATTTTCAGCTGAGTTTACTTGAACAAGGTGAAATGAAGTACCTTACTCAAGGATAAAATGCTTGCTGGTCCAAAAACTGAAGCCATATATTAACAATTGTGAGCACAACATCCTCACCACTATCTCATATGCCTTCCTCACCACCAGCACTGTGATCATTTTAATGTCCATTTTTTCCATGGGCCAGACAGAATTTGTCAGCAATCACCCGTTGATTCAGGTAATATTTCCCCATCAACAGGCTTTTCACAGAAGACTGAAAATGAGGGCCGCTGCTTGCATAATGGTGATAGTTGCTTGCAACTTTCACCTGATACCATGGCATGCACACACACATATGGTTGGATTCTTTCAGTTTTTGTCGACCAAATCACTCACAAGGCTTTGGTTAGCCCAGAACTATTGGAAAAAACACTGGCTTAAGGTGCCATGCAGAGGGACTGAACCCAGAACCATATGGTTGGGAAGCAAACATATTTACAGCCATGCCTTTAAATATATATATTATTTCATTCTTTTATTTGTTTCAGTCATTTGATAGTGGCCAGGCAAGAGCACCACTTCAAAGGGTTTTAGTTGAACAAATTGACCCTAGGAGTTACTTCTTGAGTCTAGTACTTATTCTATTAGTTTTTCTTGTCAAACCACTAAATTACAGGGATGTAAACACACCAACACTGCTAGTCAAATAGTGATGGGGCGGAGACAAACACAGACATACAGACACACACACAATATATATATATATATATATATATATATATATATATAAAAGCACACACACACACACACAATTTTTCTGTCTACCAAATCCATTCACAAGGCTTTGGTTGGACCAAGGCTATAGTAGAAGACACTTGCTCAAGGTGTTATGCAGTGGGACTGAACTCAGAACTGTGTGGTTGAGAAGCAAGCTTCTCACCACACAGCCACACTTGCGTCTAAAGTAAAAAATATAACTGTACAGGAGAAATGATGCAGTTGATAGTGCACTAGGTCAAATAGACAGTCATGTTTTAGCAGACTCATTTTGTTTTAAAGAAGAATTATTACATGCTTAACATACACATAACTAGTATTTACATAGAAATACTTGTATTAATTAGTAATGCACTGAAATTATTTTATGTTTCCCTGATTGTAATAATCATCTTTTGTCTTTTAGTCGTTTTAGTCAGGATTGCAGCCATGCTGGACACTGCTTTGAATGATTGAAAATACTGAAATAAGTAATTATTTAAAAAAAAATCTTGCTCTAATTTTATTGGCCTCTTTGGTTGAACCTGTAAGTTACAGGGATGTAAACAACTGAACATTGGTTGTAAAGCAAAGGCCAGACAAACAGAAACACATACATACATGTGTATACATACATACATACACACACACACACACACACTCCCCCCCTATATA
>NC_068986.1:4493226-4505821 GCF_001194135.2 Octopus bimaculoides | reverse complement strand
ATATATATAGAGAGAGAGAGAGAGAGAGAGAGAGAGAGAGAGAGAGAGAGAGCGAGAGAGAAAGTAATGGATTAGTATTTTACCAAACCCATAAAAATAAAAAAGGCAGAGTTGAAACCAGCACGATTGGAACTCAAAGTACAAAGAGTAGAAATGATTACCAGAAGGTAAGAGTCGGGAAAAGACAAGTATTGCAACACATCCTATCTGGCACACTAATGATTCAGAGAATTTGCCGCATCTAACTTGCCAAAGCAGAAATAAAATAATCACTAAACAGGGCTGTTGTATAGCAACCCAAGTTGAAATTATTGTATTTAAAATCAACCAAAGCACTGAAGTTAATTGCTTAGATGCCATCTGCATGAAAAATCAACAGTTAAATGAGAGCAAATATATTTAATACAGAATATTAAAAATCTAATTAGAAATATTAACAGTAAGAAGATGATGACAAGAATATGAGTTCAGTCACTAATGATATTATAACAATTTCAGAAAGTATGGGAGACAATAATAGCATAATATTTGCTGAAAGTGTTTAATCCATTTTAGGGCTTTTCTTTTAAGGCATACCTTATAGATACCACAATCTTTCTCTTTATATATTGCACTTTGTGTCATGTCAGTTTCCACTGTATATATGAGTAATCCATTCTATCTACCAATATGGAAAATATCTTTTTCTTGTTTTCTTTTTTAATCAAGGCACAAAATCAATCTTTTATTGAATCAACCTGGTTATCTCTGGAGAAATAAAATGTAAAATCAACTCCAGCAGGTTTTGAATTTGATACTTAGAGATATAATGTTAAATACTGCAAACCCTTTGGTCTAGTGTTGAATCATTTCTATCAAATAACAATTCCCCCCTCCAACTACAGTATGCAAATAATAATAACAATAATAATTATTATTATCATTATCATTATAATAATAATTATTATTATCATTATCATTATAATAATAATTATTATTATCATTATCATTATAATAATAACTATTATTATCATTATCATTATAATAATAATAAGAAGAAGAATCAGGAAACTATTAGATAGCTGAAACGAATGGATAGCATGGTACCATTGGCTGCAGGTAGTAAGCCTGCTATGCATTCAAGACTCCAGGCGTTCCAACAAAACCTGTGATAACAAGAAAAAAAAAGAAATAATAATCCTTTCTACTATTGGCATAAGGCCTGAAATTTTGCAGGGGTGGCTAGTTGATTATATTGAGCCTAGTGCATAACTGGTACTTATTTCTTTGACCCCAAAAGGATGAATGGCAAATTTAACCTTGGCGGAATTTGAACTCAGATCATGAAGACGGATGAAAAACCGCTAATCATTTTGCCCAACATGCTAATGATTCTGCCAGCTCACTGCCTTATTATAATCATTTCTATTCTAGGCACAAGACCTGAGATTTTTTGAGAGGGGGCTCAGTTGATTAAATCAACCCCAGTATGCAACTAGTACTTAATCTATCGACCTTGAAAGGATGAAAGACAAAGCTGACCTTGAACTCAGAATGTAAAGACAGACGAAATACCACTAAGTATTTTACCCGGCATGCTAACGTTTCTGCCAGCATGCTGTCTTACTGCCTCACTATAATAATAACAATAGTAGTAATAATAATAGTACACTATGATGATTTGATGTGGGAAATACAAAGGTTGTGGTCAATGATGAGAGCAGACGTGATAGCAATAGCAACTGGTGCGCTTGGAAGTATCAGCACTCAACTACCAACATGGCAGAAAAAGATTGGTGCAAGTGTGAAGGTAGAACACCTACAAAAGTCAGCATTGCTTGGGACTGCAGGAATTCTTGGCAGGATTCTTGAAGCATGACCAGTAAACAAGTGTCACCTCAGTCTGCTGGCTGTGGGCAGTTGACAATTTCCATCATACCCAGCAAAATATGCTGTGAGTTTTCATATAATAATAATAATAATGATGCTTTATTTACCACTAAGGGCTTACAAAAATATGTTGGCAATGGTAGTGGACTTTTCTGGTGTACCTTATAGATACCACAATCTTTCTCTTTATATATTGCACTTTGTGTCATATCAGTTTCCACTGTATATATGAGTAATCCATTCTATCTACCAATATGGAAAATATCTTTTTCTTGTTTTCTTTTTTAATCAAGCCACAAAATCAATCTTTTATTGAATCAACCTGGTTATCTCTGGAGAAATAAAATGTAAAATCAACTCCATAAAGAAGCATGTAAAAAGTAGAAAAACAGAGATAAATAAATTCTAATGATGAATAATTCCTCAAAAGAGGGAGACTTCCTAGGCCTGCTCATGGAAACCCTGGAAAACCACAGCTGCCTAGACCACCAGGGCAAATGCCTTCTTCACATTGTTCCCCTTTAACCTGGACATATGTTTAGTGTAGTCCTATTTACTTAGACCAATTTTGCAATATTCACCCACCTTTTAAAAGAATTGCTGAGAGGCTGCATTTCCTTTTCTAACTTTACTTTCCTTTACAAGTGAAACTTGAAAAAGTTGATGAGGACTTGGCCAAGGAGGAAAGTATCTGTCTTCAGCCCTTTCAATATGATCAACCATATAATCTCTTTTTCTAAGGCTATCAGACAAAAAAATGATAATAATGATAATAATATGTATTACTTTCATATATGTGGAAGCATAATATTTAACAATGTATAACATTTGGTTCCATTGATAACCATGCGTTATTTTTCAATATTCAATGTGTTATTCAGTAAATCAGAGACTGGGAGTATGTGAGCCATTTTTTGGTTATTCAAGAGAACACACAACTATGTTATCCGCACTTAGCTGCCACCAACAGCCATGGATAAGCTGTTCAATACCTTTGTCATGGAGTTAGTAGTTAGCCTTCAGTATCCGTGTCGATAGGATAATATTTTATCAGTTTAAAATAGATGTTAACTGATGGCTGCTTTTCTGATTGTACACATTAAACCTTACAAATTATTTGTCTGATATGAGCATTCAATACATACCTTATCCAGCGGTCTTTGTAGAACATGAACAAAAAACAAATGTTTTACACACATATGCACACACATGCATATATATATATATATATATATATATATATATATATATATATATATATATATATATATATATTCTATAACATATTATACATATGAATATTATAAAGTACAACGAAGTTTATTATTTTTCACTGGTCTATCTTTAATGTTATATTCTATGCTGTATGCTAATCCTGTATTCAAAACATGCACTGTATAATTATAATGGCATTATTCTACCAACAAGATTGGAAGAAGCCTATTTTCTGTTGATATGTAGAGAATAGAAGGAAAAATAATGCATTATTGCTACATCCTTACAAACATGCTTTTAATATTAGATAATTGGTGGTTCCAATGTTCAAACAAGTGTACAACTGATGGCACAAAGGCTTTCAAGTAAACAAACATTGTCTTAATTAAAGACATTTTTTCCCATTGGATAGCACAACATGTGTTTGCATATTTTGATTATCAAACAAGCTTTATTTCTGATAACAAATGTAAAATTTTCAAGCTGTTCTCGCATCCAGCTATCACTACAGTAACACTAATCCTGCTAATTTTTTTTCGTCTTTTTTTCTCAGCTGTAAGGCACTGGCATGGCTATTAAAAATGTTGCTTTCCAAATGCATGGTCTTAGGTTCAGTTCCACTGCATAACACCTTGGGGAAGTGTCTTTTATTATAGCTTTGGGCTGACCAAAGGCTTGTGAGAGCTTTAGGTCGAGGGAACTGAAAAAGGCCCATTGCATGTGTAAGTGTGTGTGTGTGCTTTTGTGTCTTCCTTGGCATGACATCACATGATAGTTGTTAGTGTCACCAGCATTGAAGCATTTCCAATCTTCTGTGTAAACATGTCCAGGCATGGGGAAATATTATTTGGCTGGGAAACAGGTGAAGGTTGACAGCCAGAAGAGCAATCAAAATCTGCCTCAACAAATTCCATCTGACACATACAAGCATAGACAAGTGAACATGAAAATGATGATAATAGATTGTGATGATGATGATAATAATGACGATGTAAGCTTTAAGTAATTTCTTTCCAGGCTTATTAAACAAACATGCTGTTTACCACAGTTGGAAGCTGTTTTCTAACACAATATAATATCAGAGGCTACATGTATGTCTCCATTACCACTTCAATGCAACCTGTAGCCAACTACAACATAGCAATTACCAGTCATTAGGAATATTGACTAAGTCAATGGTAAAACAGGAATGTCACCTTCCCTTACATATGTCTTAAGGAGTGAAAAAGCTACAAATGTGGAATCATCATCTCTCTAAAGAATGTTAGAAATGAATAATGGTTGTAATTCCTGCTTTATATGAAAACAGAGTTTTAATATTTTGTTAAGTCTTCCTAGCAGTGGAACAGATTTTTTTCTTTTAAATTGTAATTAATGAGTTCAATTTTTTAAAGCATGTTTTTCCTAGTCTTCCATTTTGATACAAACACACATTGATATGATTACATAAACAATACATGAAATAATTCAAGTTATGTAGCTGAACAGCAAAAGTTTTTCCAACTGTATTTGTCACTACATAGTATTCATTGAGAGCACATATTATCACAAAAATAAAATGTGTATTTTTTTGCAAACTACTATTATTATATGAATGCTCATCAATTTTCTACAGACATGTATGGAAGCACATTTTTCAAACCTACTTTTTTGTGCACATGCATAGATGCAGACCGCACTCGCAGCTGAAATACACACAATGCAAACTAACTTGCATATACTTATGCACATATCATGTAGCCCACTCATTTGCACCTTATGCATGCATATATGGTTGGCTAAAATTATTTGGACCCCTTAGCCAGCTCATTATCTTTAACATTTATTTCTGTTGGTAACTTTACATCTTCATTCAGTTTTCAGTACCTGTAGTTATTTTTATTGATCTTTATTGATTGCTGTGCTCCCATTAATCTAAGAGGGGGATGACGTAGGATAATGCAGATTATGGTTTAATTCCACTCTTTTGCCATGTGCTGTTTTAGATCACCAGTGGGTGGCTAAAATCTGCCTCAGAAATGTATTCCCAAACTACACGCTGCATAACTATTTCTGTATTATGCTAACAAGAAGATTTTGAATAGGTCTATTTTTTGTTGGCATGCAGGAAATGAGAGGAACATTTTTATAAATTCATCATTATGGCTGTTTTTTTTTTCCCTTACAAATGTTCTGATAATATTTTCACAGTATTGGTACAACAGCAAATAAGGAATAATCTACCTTGAAATCAAGGTAATAATGGAGATCTTCACACCAAAGAAAGTAGTTTGTTCTTAACTTCATATCCAACGACGAGTTAATGTCAATATTCTGAACTGATAGGGTGGTAATGAGTGTATACCTAAATTGCAATGTGTCAGCATATTCTTTAATGTTTTTAAAAATACATTTCTGTTGAAATACACTGCTTTTGTCTTAATTAATTTGTGAACTAATGAAGAATTTAGCAAAATAACATTGTTATTATTAAGCTGCTGTTTGGACATAAATATCATGAAATTTTGATAGGTTTTAAGTTAGATCACCTTTAAACTGGAAGGTTGTCTCACAGAACCAGGAGTGGTTTCAGACAGTTTGGAATGAAAAGGGTTAATATTGAAAAACTTACAAGAACTAGTATTTCCATTGCTAATTAGTTACAGCATTATCCTGATTTGCCATTCAGTGTTAACATTTAATAATTTATTTTCTTTACAATTTCTGAGATGGCTTCCAAAAAAAATGTTAAACTAAGTTATTGTAACATCAGATTTTGAGCAATTATTTCTAGTTTGTATCGTCAGTGTTAGATTAGTTAAATTTTATAAATTTGCTCAATAAAAATTTACACGAACACTATTTTGAAAGGTATAATAAGAGGAAATCTTACATTAGAAAAGTTTGAGTATATGCACGTGTGTGTGTGTGTGTGTATGTGTGTGTGTGTGTGCATGAGCGTGAATGAGTGTGAGTGTGTATGTGTGTGAATATGAATGTGTGTGACAAAAACACATGTATGCAAACATACAAGTTAAGAAGAGGAGGAAAATGAGAGGAGGTGACTGAGAAAGAGAGAAGAGTGAAGAAAAGACAGAGGGTTAAGAGTAAAAAGAAAGAAATATCTAGAGTGAAACAGAGAGTAAGAGGAATGATAGATGGAAAAAAGAGAAAAAGCAGAAATAAAAAAACAGAAAATGAAAAATTTACGATGCAATATAGAATGGATAAAAATAAGACATGATAAGAACAATAAATAATTTGAAAATAACAATAAACAGTGCAAGAGAAAACAAAAGGAAGCAATAATATTAACAGAGAAGAATGGACAGAAATAGAGAGAAGATAAGTAAAAGAAAATATTATCATAGCAGAGAGAAAAAAAAATAAGAGAAATAGAGGTGAGAAAAATGTAATATGCAAATATGTGTTGAATAATAAATACAAGTTTCCAAAGAATTCTCAAGAATTCTGATAAGAACTTTATCAAAGACAAAGGAATTAATAATAATAATAATAATGAGACAAAGAAATAAGACACGAACCCCCCACCTCCTCATCTGAAGATACCATTAATATCATATAGAGTTCAAAATTAGTTTGTTTTTCGAGAATAATAAAGTTGTGTCTGATATCATAAGTAATTTATGTACAAATAAAATATTTCTGACTGAAGTTTTTATGACCTTACTTTTGTAAATATAAATTTGACAATACTGATACCCAACCCAGTGTTGCTACACACCTAGAAAAATGTGTAAGGAACACAACTACAAATTCTTCTCGGTGAGTAACAGAGTTAGGGTGGTTGGAGCTGGCATATCATTGGCAGAAAAATAAATAAAATAATTGAAGTAGTTGCAATATGTCACTGAATAATTAAACTTGGACTAGTCATAGGCAACATGACAGCAACAGCTCTCTCTCTCTCTCTCTCTCTATATATATATATACATGTGCAGCAGAATTAGGACTGAAAGGCTTAAAAAGGACTTTTCTAGGGGGCCATTTTAAAAATAACTTTGGCAATATATAAACAACCTTGTTATCACAGCTCATACTTTAGTGGATACGTTGGGCAGCATCATAGGCTCTTGGAGTTCCAGGATGCAAATGATCTGACCATTTGTAACTCTAAATTCAGGAAACAGTTCACCTATATGAGAACCTATAATTAAAGTGAAAATTCAAGCTAAATACACTTTATACTCAACAGGAAATGGTATAGGCAGTTAGTTGAATATCATGCATGATAAAGAATGTATCACTCAGTATAGACTACCTGTCCATCTTTCTGCTCCTATATCCTTATTCTCTCTCATATTCATCTTGTTATTTGATCTCACATCTATTTCTTTTTTTTTTTTCCCTCTCTCTGTTTCCATTTGGGGGAAACCATGTATCTACCTCTTCAGCAAGATACTGGCTCCTGTCCCTATATCATACTTTCATATCCCTCAATAGTACACCTCACTCAGTTGAAGGGATCTTGTCTTGTGAGATACTAGGTGACCTCTCCAGTGCAGATGTTATGGAAAAGGCATATAGTACATTCTGTGAAGTGGTTGACATTGGGAAGGGCATCCAGCTGTAGAAACCATGCCAAAGCATACAATGCTGATTGGCACAGCCCCCTGGCTCATTGGATCATGTCGAACCTTCCAACCCATGGAAAAGGGAGGGTTAAATGATGATCGTTCTGATCATGAGTGACCTCATGGCAAAAGCTAGACAGATGCACAAGACAACTTGAAAATGGAAGGTACTGAAACTGAAATATCAATCTGCTAGATGTAGGTTGAAAGAAATACAAGTTGATGCATGGGACACAGGCCAAGTCTGGAGCAAGGTACGAACCAGATGAAAGGCAACATGGTGCTGGAATGGAACAATAGATAGAAACATAAATGCTAAAAGCTAGGTTTGGAAATATTAGGAGAAAGTGGAAGCAAGGAACAATATTATGTAAGTGACAAAATGTTAGATAGAGTCAAAAGAAAGAGTGTTGGTGTGCATGAAATAATACACAGAAATGAGCTGAGAAAAATACTGGGTGTAAGAGAAAGCCTGATACAGATGTGTGATGATAGTTTGATAAAGAAATGCTAATCCAAGCGGAAGTATCATGTAAAGGAAAACATAGGAAGAGGTGGTGAAGGCTGACCTCAAGAGTCTGAACCTCATAAAGAAGATGACAAACACTGCATCAAATGGTGAGACACTGTGAAGGAGAAGACTCATCCAACCTATCTAAGCATGGTAAAAGTCTATGTAAAAGGATGAGGATACGAGGAGGAGAATTATATTGACACAAAATTTTCATTGTTATAAATTAAATGTAAATATATTATTATGCAAAACTAGTGTAAACTATATGTATAGAAATGATGTTTTTACTAATTTGATCAACATTAACATAATAAGAATGAATGAAATTGATGTATATGAAGCACTAACAGTGCTGGGAAAACAATATTGCCTACATTCTCAGGAAAAAGTCACCAACTACTGTCACATGATTACCAGCACCAACAAAAACAAAAGAACCGGTACACAGTCATATGACCTGCTGGAAATAGCAGCTAAATTTCCTTCAAATCTTAAACAAAGAAGGATACGTTAGATAAATATATTACTAAATACCCCCCAAAAGGATGGGATGGTCATAGTTAGAATACCTTTGATCATAGATTTGATCAATAAAGGTTGATCTGAGACCAAACAACCACAGCACATGCAGAATTTCACTCATTATTACGTTGCTTACAGGATCACCATCAGAAAAACAAGGGAGACTTTCTGATATTGTTCAACCTGTAACTTCCACTTCCCCAATTAGAGAACTCATTTGACCTCTTCTCTAGAAAATCATTACCTTCTACCACTAGTCCTCAACCGAGATGGCTCTGTTAGCAGAGCAGTTGCTAAAAAACTCTCCACATTTGCTTTCAGCCTCATACTGCACATACTCAGCATAAGCCCATTCCAAACTCGCCTTCACTATGTTCCCAATCTCTTCACCGTGTACAGACAGCTGACATTCAAAAAGTCTCTTGATCACACTAAATGTGACCAGTCCTGGTGGTGTCTTCTTCTATCACTACCAAACTGTAACACGAGACCTAACTCCTATTTACACCAATTCTTCAATCTCTCACTCTTTTTACAGATCTCTGCCTCAATATTTAGAAACACACTACAGTGTGTTACAGTGTCCAAGAGAACAACTTCTCTGAATTTGACAGCCAATAACTTAGTTTAATTTTTTTTCCAATCCTTTAAATATTCTTTTCTACTCTAGGAAACTGACCCGAAATTTTGGGGGAGGGGGCCAGTCGATTAAATCGACCCCAGCATGCAACTGGTACTTAATTTATCGACCCTGAAAGGATGAAAGGCAAAGTCAACTCCTGCGGAATTTGAACTCAGCAATCCCTAAAATATTATAGAAGCAGTTGTTCACATTTCCTTCCTCACCTTTAGTTTCTTTTTCTCCTATGTCACTCCTTAGTGGTCCTTCACTCTTGAGAACTTTAGCAAAACCAATAACATATTTCTTATCAACAAAGACAAAACCAGGCCTCACATGATAACCATTTGGTTAAGTGTCAAATCCATGATCATTAATCTCAGTTCTTAGATCAGTATCATGAAGGCACATGGCTCAGTGGTTAGAGTGTTGGGTTCACAATCATGAAGTAATGAACTTGATTCCCAGACCAGACTGTGTATTGTGTTCTTGAGCAAGACACTTTATTTCATGTTCTTCCAGTTCACTCAACTGTAGAAATGAGTTGTGATGTCACTGGTGCCAAGCTGTATTGGCCCTTTTGCCTTTCCCTTGGATAACATCAGTGGCAAGGAGAAGAGAGGTTGGTATGCATGGATGACTGCTAGACTCCTATAAACAACCTTGGCCAGACTTGTGCCTTGGAGGGGAACTTTCTAGGTGTAATCCCATGGTCATTCATGACCGAAGGGGGTCTTTACCTCTTATGCTTCTAGGTCACTATCACAGCAGCTCATGTCAATGAGGTTCTATTAAATTTGCTGGACACCAATATCCAGTTATGCTTTTCAGTCTTTTAACAACGCACATATGGTTCCGCATTTCAATCCTCCTCACCCTTCCACATACAGGCATCATCTCTACACAACCTACACATCTCATGCTAAACATACAATATTTTCATGAAAAAAGATCTTGAGAAACTTTTTCACAAAGGATATGGACAAAGTTGTAATTATTAAATATCTCAAGGAAATATTATCTATCTCACTCTATAGTTATGAACAACATACAACTAAACCTGTCAGAGTTGTTACATATGCTTTAGGCTCTCATAATCTCTAATGACCTCATTTCTCAAACTCAACCCATAGAATATCACCAAAACTACATCACAAATGTTAACATTTCTGTTTAGGGTTAAAGTACTTCAGGCTCAGTCAGTTGCTGAGCCACAATTGTATACTTGTCTCTTACAAAACTTCCAAGAAAGATTATTAGAGGTGTTATAATGCAATAAAAAAATAATGGGTTCAACCAAGGGTGGAGAACCTGGGTCATTTGCAAATCTTAGATGTCTGGATTTCGCATAAAACATGTGCTCGTGCACGCACACACACACACAAGCATGCACATGTCTGATCCATCAAGGAAGGCATTAATTCATCATCATCATTTAATGTCCATTGTCCATGCTGGCATGGGTTGGACAGTGTGACCGGAGCTGGCAAGCTGGGGGACTGCAGCAGACTCCATTCTTTGGCATGGTTTCTATGGCTGGATGTCCTTCCTAACACCAACCACTTTACAGAGTGTACTGGGTGCTTTTACAAGGCACCACACACGTGATTTTACATGGTGCCACATGGGCACTGCATGGGTACTTTTATGCAGCACCACATGGGCACTTTTACATGGCACAGTTCTGGATAAGAAATCATTTGAACTCTGACAGCCCATTCAAAACATGCAAGCATGGTAAACTATATTAAAATGAATGACGATATTGATGATGATGATGATGATAATGACGATGATAGTGTGTGTGTGTTTAAATAATTACAAGGTCATTTAATATTTTTATGTCTTAATTACATTTTCACAATAAATGTAATTGCATTTTCCTGTATTTTTAATAAAATTTTCTCCAATCTGTCCAGTCTCAGATTACATTTAATGCAATATGGTGGTCTTCAAATATATAAAAGGTTTCCTGTTTCTGGTCTAGCCAATATTTAAGAAGTAAGAAGTGATGTTGCACAGTTCTTGTTGGAAACAATTAAAATCTGTTATTTGATGCTATTAAACAGTATGCGTGTCAGATGTTAATTATTGGCAGAAAGTGATAGCTAATGGTAATTCCTGATATTACAAACAAAAAGAATGTTGGATTCAAAAGAGAGTGAAGAAATACAAGTTGCTGCATTTGCAACACAGTTGAAAAGGACATGAAGTGGGTAACAAATTGATAAAAAGCTAAACAAATACAGAATTAAAGGTTTAACAGATCTTTAGAAGAAGAGATTGGAAGGATGCCATTTATGTAAGAAATTTTGGTAAAGCTAGTGAGAAGGCTTTAAATTAGGTGCTTATAATCTGCTTCAAGACTTTTGCTTGCTTGTACATTTTCAAAATCATTGTTAATATGATTGATTGCTGCAGATTTTGTAGTGCTATGTTTTCTTTGGCTAGAAATCATCGGAATAATCAAGAGGCAGAATATACGTCTGTCTTTTCAAAAGCTATAGTGATAGCCCTTAAATCAATATGAATACTCAAATTTTGAGGGCAGATGAGACTTAATTATTTTAAGGTTTAGCGAGAAGGGTAAAATAAGTTGGGCTTAAAAAAACTGGCAGTAGAAGAAGTGAGGTAGAAATATGATTCAACTCAGAGGGTGTGACAGGGGGAAACAGAACAACACAAGATGGAGATATCCTCAAATCAGGTATTTCCATCAATCTAAGTATTTTGGTGGCAACAATAAGGTCATGATGGTAGTGGTGGTGGTGGTTAAAGACAAGACTAATCGGGTTGGGGGTAGCAAAGGTGGTTAAGGAGGTGAAGCAATATAGTGGTGGGCATTAGAGATAGACTCTTGCATGTGTTAGAAAGGTGGGAGTAATAAGGCTGTGGTCGTTAGGGGTGCAGGGGTGGTTTAGTAAAGTGGTAGTTAAGAAGGTAGGAGTAATTATGTGGTGAGAATTAAGAAGGCATCGGCAATAAGGTAGTGGGTGTTGGAGAAGTGGGAGTTAAGGCAGCGTTATACATTGACGTTGTTGATGATTTCATCTTGATTACATTATAGTGCATGTATGAAAAAATATGTGGGTATACACATGCAAGTGTCTGTCTGTGTATGTGTATGTATGCACATGCATAAAATGATATATATATATATATATATATATATATTAGGGATAAAAATCCAAAGTTACAGCTAAAAACTCAATTAAAATCAATTTATTGAAATTAAATTAAGTTTCACAGTATTAAATATATATAAATATATATATATATATA
>NC_068986.1:4490269-4493142 GCF_001194135.2 Octopus bimaculoides | reverse complement strand
ATATGGTACTCAAAAGACACTTTCCTTTGACTTTTAAACCAACATTCTTCTAGTTTCTGCTTCCACAAGAGTCAAACATTGTTTCAATTTAGTATTTGACACAAAGTTAAAAATAAAAGGCAACAGTTTAAGAATAGGGAAATAAGATTCACAAATGAAAGAAGAAAGATAAGCTTGGAATGAAAGAAGAACCAGATGTATTAGAATGAAAAAAAAAGGAGAAAGCTCTGGTAAAATATGGTGAAAGAACAAAAATAATTTAAATGTAAATAATCAAAGGTAAAATAACAAGTCATCATTGAAAAAAGAAGACCCAGTGACAATTATTGATTTGATGTTTGACAAATAAGAAAACTGAGAGGGATGAAGCTTGAAGAATGATGAAGACAAAAAGAGAATATAGAAGTAGTTAGGGAATCAAGAATTCGGTTCCTTTTAATCTGTGGTACAGTTTAACATTACTACAGCATGATCCTTGGGTAGGAGATGTTTTGGCATAGCAGTTTTGTTGACACCTATATGGTGCCACTGATTTGATGTTGATTTATTTGACAACAAAGGTTCTAATCCTTCTCTCCTTCTCCCTCACTATCTCTCTCTCTCATGTGTGAGCATATTTCTCTCTGAGTATGAGGAGAGGGAAAATGTTTCTGTCAGCTGTGTTCAATCAACAGATAAAAGCACATGATTTAGTGGTTAGGGTGTCCGTCTCATGATCAAAAGGTTACGAGTTCAATTCTTGGCAGTGCATAGTGTCCTTGAGCAAGAGACTATTTCATATTGCTCCAGTTCACTCAGCTGGCAAAGGTGAGCAGTACCTGTATCATGTTGAATCTCCTTGAGAACTGCATTAAAGGTACATGTGTCTGGAGTGCTTAACTATTTGCATGTTAATTTCACGAGCAGGCTGTTCTGTTGATTGGATCAACTGGAACCTTCATCGTCATAACCAACAGAGTGCCAGTTAAATCAATAAATTATAACGTCTTTTTCTCTCTCTCACTTTTTAAATCTACAGGTGTACATTTCTGTGTGTGCATGCATGTGCGCACATGTGTGTGTGTTTACTATCAGTATCAAAAAGTGCTGTCACTAAAACAGGCTGAATATCCAGTCAACTGTGTCAAATCATCAGCATCCAATCACCTCATTCTGATTGTCTTTGAGTGCATATAGAGTCCTTTAGAATGCAAGCAGTTGAGTCTGGTCTGAGTATAATTTCTTCTTTTCAGCCTTGGAGATCACAAAGTTTCTTGAGCACTGCCCTTACTCCACTCTGACTAAAGGATAACAAAAAAGGGGGTATATGATGATAGTGGGTTAAATTTCTTTCCCCCCTGGTATAATACATAGACTTTGTGATTGCTTTTTTTTAAAAATTTGTTTGTTTTTATCATAGTTTTGCCTCTCTTAATATCTATGTATCTACCTCAATATTATCATAATTACTGTTGGTGTTACAATAGAAATGTCCCAGATGTGGAACCATCACATTTATAGTTGCAAAATTACTCTTCATTGAATGTTTTATCAGGAACGAAAGTGCCGAGCATCAAAGTTCACTGGTGTGAAAAAAGAAGAGCAAGCAATGCAAAATCGGGACTTATTGACAAGAAGGGTTGTTTTTGTTTTTTTTAAGAACATATTCACTAGACAAATTATCAAATAATAAATATTTAGAATTGCTGAGCAAATGTGTCCTAGGAAGATAAAATGACTGCTACAATGTGTAGAAAGGCCAACATTATTTGAAAGCAATGAAATAGAATGGAAGAGTAGAATAATTAAAGAACAGAAGATTGGAAGTCATTATTGTAAAAGATCGTAACTTTGAATCATATCTAATTGCTGTGGGTAGAGGAAGGAAAACTAGAACAGTTACAATTTTTCAATATTACTAGACAGATAGTTTTATGGTACAGAATGGATGTTTATTGAATTTATTCAATACAGGTTGTTAAGTTTTCAATGAATTATGTGTAATTGTTAGGATGAATAAAAAGAATTATGTGTAATTGTTAAAAGCAACTCATATGAAATGGGCTACAAGCAACTGAGTTTTAAGGCAGTTTTAAAGGCAGTTTCCAAAGGCAAAAACGCAATTAAAAAAAAAGTTACAAAACTTCAAACTATTTAGTTGTATTTTCCTATAGTAAATTACTGGTTGAGTTTAATCAATATGAAAAACAACTGCATTTCTGCATGCCTATATATATATATATATATATATATATATATATATATGTATATATCATCATCATCATATAATGTCCGTTTTCCATGCTGGCATGGGTTGGACAATTTGGTTGAAAATTGGTAAGCTGGAGAGCTACACCAGGTTCCAATCTGATTTGGCATCGTTTCTATGGCTAGATGCTCTTTCTAACGTCAACCACTCCAAGAGTGTGGTGGGTGCTTTTACATGCCAGATACATAACACCAGCATGGGCCACAACTATAATCTCACTTTGCTCGACAAGTCTTCTCAGCATGGTATATCACTAAAGTTCTCAGTTACTTGTCACTGCCTCCGTGAGACCCAATGTTCAAAGGGTGTTTTTTTACATGCTACCAGCATGTAAAATATATGTGTATATATCTATATCTCTATATATATATATATATATATATACATCATCATCATCATCATTTAACGTCCATTTTCCATGCTGGCATGGGTTATATAATTAATATATATATATATATATATATAAATTGTAAATGTAAAAATGAAAACAAAACACAAAGGATTCTGCGGTACACGTGTTTCAAGTTTTATAGTTGTTACATCAGTGTATAATTGACAGCATAAAGCTATCTTCGGCCGCAAATGTATTCTTTCCCAAGAATTATATCACATAGAAGTTAAAGGA
>NC_068986.1:4473335-4490169 GCF_001194135.2 Octopus bimaculoides | reverse complement strand
TGTGTGTGTGTGTGTGTATACATGCAAAATATATGTGATAAATTTAAAGAAAACAATGAAAGCTGCTAGAAAAATTATGGTTTTGAGAAATATTATATGCATCTATCATCTGCATGTGAAAATGCCTTCTGAAATGGGGGTGTAGAATAAAATTAAATGACTACAATTCTATATTTTCAATATGCAAATGTCATTTATGGGTTAGGAAAATAATAATTTTTAAAATAGGTATAAAGAGTCAGATTTAAAAAATGAAAGAGTGGGATTTTGTGGCATTCATCCCATGACTTTCCTAAAAATACAAGTTGAAAACAAAATGGTTTTAATTGGGTAGTTTTGAAAGTTAGTTGTGGCTTTATCAAAACTGTCAGAAAGATAATAGAAATATCAAGAACCATTTTTTTTTTCTTTTTAATCTCACTTTTGTATTTTTAAAACATAATAAAATGAAGTAGCAAACAAATGCTATGCATATATCTATTTAGAATACTGAAACTTATGAAGAAATCTTGCACTATTCTTGCTATCATTATTTACATTTATTCTATCTTTACACATTTTTGCCTGTGATTTATCATTATTCACCAGGTAATTCAAAAATTAGCAAAGATTATCTGTTAAAATTTGAAAGTATTTTGCTAGTAAAACATTATCTTAAGCAAGATTTATATAATTCAAATCTAAAAACTTCAACTAAATATTCTATCTCCTAATATATCTTGTTCTGTTGGTTTTACTTCTTTTATGGATTTTCCACAAATCTCCTTACTTAATAACATATATAATCTGACTTGAATATCATTTATCGATCAGGTTTTTTTTTTCCTTTATATTTCTGTCTTGATATTTTCATCAGTATGTTCTCTGATTGTTCTCCTGTGCCATATCTCTATAGGAATTTATATCCATGCAATAGAATTCAACTCATGATTTCTAACAATGGACCTTTGTAACATAGCCTTTTATTTTTTTTTTTACAATAAATGGATTACAATACCCATCTCCACTCCATAACACAGCCAGGTTATTAAACTATTTTAATATTCTCTGTTCAATAAAATAAGTAGACAGAGGTAGAGAATGGTGAGAGATTGGAAAGAAGAGGAAGAGGAGAGGTGTGTGTGAGTCAGAGAGAGAGAGAGAGAGAGAGAGAGAGAGAGAGAAAAGGTATTACAAGCCAATGGGCAAAATGGATATTATATGACTTAACTTATAACAGGATAAACAAAGCAGTTAATCTTTAATTCAAAAGATCAGCAATGGAAACCTTTCTGAGTAAGAAAATGTATAATCATTTATATACATTTGGTCATTAAATCTTAAATCTTAGAAATATGTTCAACTTACTCAAATTCTGAAATCACACAAGGTATTTTGTTTGGTTTGTACCTGAAAATACAAGAAATTAAATATAAGTATTCCTTTCAGAAACCCATATAAGCGCATTTTCAAAATCCTTTATTTTCGTTATTTCAGTCATCAATCCCTATACAAGCATTTTACTAAAAGAAAATGTAATAAATCAATATCACATTACTATAAAATTGAAGAATAAATATTAAAATAAAATCTAAGTTCATATAGTATTTCTAATCATTATGATTATTTTCCAATACTGACGGTTCTACAATTTTACACAATAGTTTAGTTACAATGTTCTTTCTATTACTATTAATAATAATTTTTTTTTTTTTTTTTACTCTAAGGAACAAAGCAATCAATTTTTTTTATTGCTTGTATTTTGCATTTTTTTTAATATCAAAAATATAACCACAAATCAAAAACAATGATAGGTAATGGGTAATTAATTAAAACAGTTTTGTTTTTTGTAGATATATTAACTTTTAATTCAACATTTTGAGATTTCAATACAAAGAATGTCATGGGATAAACTACCGACCTGACATCACAGATTAAAATACAAGTAACGAATATGCCTAATGATGAGTGGTCGACTATAAATATTGAAATTAACGGGTGCTAAAATCTATCTTGGAAGATATGTAGCAATGTCTTTTGTTCTTCTTTTACTGGTTTTTGTATGTATACACTTAGATTAAAATCAGTGTGGAAGTTAGAGACCAATACATACAATCAGAATGTACCATTTTTCATGCTATGCTCATTACAAACAAACACACACATATCTGTATACACACACAAATATATGTAGACCTACAATCATGCACACAGCTGGCTTCTACACAGCTTCCATTTACCAAATTTCACTCACAAGGAATTTTGTTAATTTGAGGTAATTGTAGAAAACACTTGTCAAAAGTGACTTGTAATAAACAGAATCAAACTTGGAACTGCAGAGTTGCGAGGTGCATCTCTTAACCACACAGCCAATCTAACAACCTCACATTACTGGTACTCTGTTGGTTATGACAATGAGGGTTCCAGTTGATTCAATCAATGGAATAATCTGCTCATGAAATCAATGTGCAAGTGGTTAAGCACTCCACAGACACACATACCCTTAATGTAGTTCTCAGGGAGATTCAGCATGACACAGACAAGGCTGGCCCTTTTAAAATACAAATACGACTCATTTTTGCCAGCTGAGTGAACTGGAGCAACATGAAATAAAGTGTCTTGCTCAAGGACACAACACACCACCAGGAATTGAACACACAACCTTACAGTTGAGAGCTGTATACCATAACCACTAAGTTATGTGCTTTCACTAATGTGCACAATTATTTTACCAGAACTTGTGAATTGTTTTACTTAGAATTAATTCAGCAAAGATTATGAGCTGAGGTTTTTAATTATCACTTAATACCCCTGTTGAAACAAAGCTGTTGACTGAATTATAGAGGGAAGATAAGTTGTGGATATAAACAGAACAGATAATGGTTTATCTTTTTGTGGGGTTGAAGAAAAAAGTTGCATTGCTGTATGTCTAAGAAAGATATTGAATAAATCTCGTCTTATTTAATGAGTGTTAAAGTATAAAATGAAAATCAGAGCATCTTAATGATAGATTACAGATCTAATTAGGAATTGATATGTACTTTGATAACTACTAAATATTAAGAAATAAACTGGAACTCTAAAACAAGTGTATTGTAGTGTATCTAAAACAAGTGTATTCTTGGAAAGTTGACAAAAGTGAAAGTATGAAATACAACGAAAAAAAGTAATGAATGCAATTATTATAGAATAGGAAATGTTCTTTCTTTATTCAACAGATGCAATATAGGTAGTTTTAAAAATGCTTAAAAACCACCTATAATTTTTGAAAAAACTAGTAGAATGTTGGGCAAAGTATACATATTAAAAAATTGCAGTTGTAACCCCTTAGTTTCAGAATAAAAAATCTACTGAGGTCAACTTAGCTTCAGAAAGATGAAAGGTGAAGCAACAGTCAAGTACTTGAATAAGAAATAATCAAATAAAACTCTGAGGATAGTGCCACAGCATAGTTACAATCTACTGATTGACAACAGTAAAGGAGAAAAAGAAAATGGAAATATTTGGTAATGAAATAAAATAATTAGGAAATACACAGTTATTAAGCTAGTTAATAAGGGGGCGAAAAAAATCAAAACTCTTGTACAATTAAGAAGATGTTTTCCTATATTAACTAAATGTAGAAAAATATACATTAATACAAAAGTAAAATAACAAAATATTGAAGATGGATAGCTCCTCACAATGCAAAAAGAAAAAAAGTTTAATAACCTTTATATATTTCAGGCACCAAGGTCCATCATCAGAATGAAATGGTCAAGAAATGTAAGTCTATGCAGTACCAGCCATAAGGCTAGGACTGTATAGACTTGCATGGTTTACTAATATACTTTTACATTTTTACAGGGTAGGACACTCTCAGCCTTCCCTATTTCGTTATTTTACTTCTTTATCACAATGTTTCAAGCAAGCAACAAGGCTCTTCATAAATTGATATACTTACTCCGACTGATATCTCAAATAATCTTTCCTAACATTCTCACAACATCAGCAGAGCAAAGACTACACCCAGGAAATACTTCAGTACCCAGGAGCTGTGAACTCTCAGAAAAAGTCAAGTTTGACACACATCAGGGACAATGCTGCTTCTATGCGTATAAACAATAAGGTAAACCAAGTTGCATGACAAACATATTTATTGCTCTCAGGAATTATAATACAAAACAACTGGAAACTAATGAACAAAGAGAGAGCGAAGTGGGAAAGCTTGTACGCAATTTCCATAATATACAATTTTGCACCCACTAAAAGGCAAATACCCTGAGGTGTCTCCATTAGCAGCATCTGAAGACGTGACATGAAGCTTACAATCAATACACTCCTTTAACAGTCATCTGCGCCATTGCAACAACTAGTTTTATCATTATTACCAGAAAAACACTAAAAGATGTTCAAAATATACTTAGAAACAACAAAGGATTGAATAGGTAGTGTTAGACAATATCCCAAACTACTGCAACCTCTGTTTCACAGAGAAACTCTATTTAATCTGCTGTCCTACCTCAAAATTAAAGCAAGAGAACCATGATTTCAACTAGTGAACAAATTGCCAAATTCTTCAAGAATCTTAAGAAGGAAACCTACCCCCATATACTTTTAATAAATGACAGAAGCAGCTAACAGTCTACACCATCCAGATTCATTTTATAATACCCTGCATAGTCAACCTCAGAGATAATTGAATAAAACTGTGGCTCATACAAAGACACACATAAATAAAACATATCTCTCTATTTTGAGAGAAACAGATAGAGCAAATCTAAAGGAGAAAAAGAAAATACAGGTAAGTTATGATAAAAGATGATTAAATTTGTATTTAAAAATGATTAGCCACATATATTTGTGACCTAATTAATAATACCTTAGTTGCTTCACACTAAAGGTATTCAACCAAATCATAATGGCAGCTACATATGAATATTAGGGACTTATAACTAGAGAAATATTATGGACTTTAAGGGTTGAAATGAAAAGGAGCAAATTGAATTAAATAACTGCATCAAGATTTGTCGGATATCTTTCACTCCATTAAACTAAAATTTACTTCAATGACCAAAAGGAAAAGAAAATTAAATAATATTGACTATCAAGTAAAGATGATTCAATCTATTGCTATAAAGATTAGCAACCAATGAACCAATAACACATGCCATAACGTTTTAATCAAATAAAACTACACAGGTATTTTAAGATAAGTTTTCAGACTATTAACATCACCTTTATAAATGAAAGAGTTTTTAAATAATACATACATACACACACACACACACATATATATACATATATATATATATATGCTTCGCTGGACGAGTAATAACAGTGTGCACATAAGACAGAATGTAAATGATTTGAGAGAAAAACTGGGTACACGTAGCATCAGATACAAGAGAGAAGACTGCACTGGTAATGCATATTAATGCATATTAATGGAGACAGCTGCATCAAGTGGTGTCAATCTCTAATTGTAGAGAGAACATGTGAAAGAGGTAAACCCAGGAAGACGTGGCATAAAGAGATGAGAAAGGATCTACAGATGTTAGCACTCACAGAGGGGATGACAGGGAACTGGGACTCTTGGTGGTTTGCTGTGCTTGAAAAGACATGTCAAGCTAATAAAAGCGCGGATGCCCTTGCATACAGACTCATCCCCAGCAAACCTCTCCAGCTGAGCATCCCTAATATTGTGGGTTTGGGTTTATAGGTTGCTGGGGCTATGTAAAAAGCACCCATGCTGGTGCTGTGTAAAAGTACCCAGTACACTATGTAAAGTGGTTAGAATTAGGAAGGGCATCCTGCCATAGAAACCATGCCAATGCAGACATGGAGCCTGAACAGCCCTTCAACTGGTCAGCTCATGTCAAACTGTCCAACTCATGCCAGCATAGAAAACAACTGCTAAATGATGATGATGATATATATATATTATGCAGGCAGAGCTATAGATGCAGGCATAGCTGTATGGTTAAGAAGAAGTTTACTTCGCAACCATGTGGTCTTGGGTTAAGTCCAACTGTGTGGCACCATTTTGAGTGGATCTGGTGGATAGAAACTGAAAGAAGTCTATTGTGTGTGTATGAGTTAATGTGTTTCTGTGTACCCTTGTGTAGAGATCATGCAATGGTTGTGGATGAGCATCAACATTATACAGGTAAGGTTGTTCATTTCCACTCTTCCATGGAAAGCATGTCTAGCTATGGGGAATTATTAGCTTGCTTGGGAAAAGATGAGGGTTGGTGACAGGAAGAGCATCTGGTTGTAGAGAAGCTGCCTCAACAAATTTCATCTGATCCATACGAGCATGGAAAAATGAAAGTTAAATGACGGCAGTGGTGGTGGTGATGACGACGATGACTACATTTTATTTGTGTTGACCGTCAGTCACCGTCAGATATCCGATTCATATATATAGATTCATACACATAGTACCAGACTATATTTCTACTATAAGCTTTTATTTCTAAACACTAAGAAAAGTAGCAGTATTATGCAATAGTCTATGAAGGTATCCAAAAATACAATACCTGATGAAGACTGAAGATCAAATCACTTAAAACATAATGTAGTAGTAAATATCATCATCTTATTAGCAACAACCAATTTCAGATATTTGGACATTTAATATATAACTATTTTACTTTCCTAGTTTAATAATATTGCTAATTGTCATTAGAAAATGAGATTTTATTGATATGAGAGTGAAATTAAATTTTAGCTGTTATAGGAAATATGTTTTCAAAATATTAAACTATTGGTTGATTTCTTCTATCTACCCTTGGGAATATAAGTGTAGCACCACATATTATCATGCTACATCATTACACCACAATATCCTCTGATTTCTGTACCTAGGTCAAAGTTCCATATTTAGTAAATATTCTCCACATTTCTTTCAATCCATTTTTATATATTCCCTAAAAGCTCTTCTACTACATCCAGATCTATTGTCCGTAATGTTGCTTGTAAGATGTCTTGCATGATAGGATTGCTTTTCTATCCTGCCATTCATTTTACATTGTAGTGCTATCTATTTGCCAATTAGGAAATTCAGCAATGGAATTCTGTCATTCCCTCTAGGTCAAAAATGATTATTGATAGTTGCAAGAGCAGAGGTTGATCAATGAAAATATAGGATAGCGCAGAAAATAGAGGTATGAAAAAGACGACATTCAAACAACTCACCTAGTCCCTTCTACCTGTAAGTACATATGTGACGTGCGAGTGCACGTGTGAATATATGCATGTGAGAGAGAGAGAAAGAGAGAGAGAGATAATCACAAGTGATTGTTTTTTTTTTTTTGTCAGAGTTTATTTGTAAATAAACATCTATTTCAAATACAGTAGAAAACACTGAAGAAAACAAAATTAATACTTCAGACTTGGCTGACAGTTAGTATGATAAACTATTTTGGAATGACTTTGGGTGTAAGTAGGTGAGCAGGATTGTGCTAACTAATATTCATTGTAGACAGAGATCACAGGAAAGAAAGAAAGTCAATAATACAACATTATCCAGGAGTAAAGTAGTTTTTGAAGAGAGTAGGTTGAAGATTTTAAAAGATAACATTCAGAAATCAATGCAAGAAATGAAAACAGTCTGGGAAGACTAAAAGGTCGTCAAAAAGAGTGAATAAAAAATTTGATGAAATACTATGGAGGTACTTGTTTTCAGAAAAAGGGACTTTTCTGCCAACCTCAAACAGTCTATCACCTCTACTATCACTTAAGCATGACCTCGTATCGTTCTTCCTATTATAAACTCTTACAATGCAATAAAGTATCTTCTTTGGATATGAATCATGTATTTGAAATAATTGGAAAGTAGACATTGAAAACTGAACTATAAAGACCTTTTCTAATGCAAGTAATGTCTTAATGGACATATAACCAGAGCAGTAACAAGCCCATAGCCATGGTTCCTAATGGCAAAGAAAAAAATGAGCTGTTTATGTATATGTCAAAACAGGAGATTAGAAAAAAAAAATTTAGTTTGATATGTAATTTACTCAGCAAAAAAATATTTTCCAGAATTTTCAACTCATGCATACCTCTCCCAATTATAACATTTACATATAACTTTAGATTGCTGGAATAAACAAATGTGCTTCAAGAGAACACAGCTTGGATTTTAACCCTATCTACATTATATATCTGTGCAAGTGCATATATGTACATGTGCACACATTGTGCATGTGTGTGCATGTGCTTGTGTGCATATGTACATGGAGACAAAGGTATGCACATGTGTATGTGTTATGTGTGTGCATATATATATATATATATGTCTGTGAGTATGTGTGTGGGCATGTGTGCCTTCGTGTGTGTGTGTGTGTGTGTGTGTGTGTGTGTGTGTGTGTATGCATGCATGCAGATGTGTGAATGTACATCTAAGCACACATACATACTTGTATAAGTATGGATGCATATATGCAGATATATGGACATATATATGTACACATATACCATCACATCTACTGCTCCTTCCTACTTCCCCCCAACCACATGACCGATGACTAGCCACACGCTTGAAACTCAGAGTACTGAGGAATCAGAATCAAATTATTTTGATCTGAATCAAACTGTTCTGCACACATACACACACACACACACATATAGATAAATGTGCCACCATGGCTATGTGGTAAGAAGCTTGCTTCCCAACCATATGGTTCCAGGTTCAGTGCAACTGCATGCCACCTTGCACAAGTGTCTTCTACTATAGCCCCAGGCTGACCAAAGCCCTGTGTGTGGATTTGATAGATGGAAAGTGAAACAAGCCCATCATATGTGTGTGTGTGTGTGTGTGTGTGTGTGTGTGTGTGTGCCCTTGTGTTTATCCCCTACCACTGTTTGACAACCAATGCTGGTGTGTACATCCCTGTAACTTAGCAATTTGTCAAGAGAGACTGACAGAATAAATATCAGGCTTAAAAAATCAACAGGGGTCAATTTATTCAACTGAAAAAATTTCCAAGGTGGTGCTTTAGCATAGCCCCAGTCTGAAACAAGTAAAGCAAAAGGTAATATATATATATCATCATTTAACATCTGCTTACCATGCTGGCATGGGTTGAATGGTTTGACAGGAGTTGGCAAAGCAGAAGACTGCACTATGCTTCGTTGTTTGTTTTGACATGTTTTTTTTCACAGCTGGATGCCCTTCCAAACACCAACTATTTTACAATACCTTTATATGTAATAGGAAATCAATAAAATTGCCCCACCTTTCCAGAAGATTGCTGTCTCCTTGTGCTTCCTCATTCTTAATAGCATTTCTGACTTTCCATCCAGGATCTCTCAGATGACTATTCAGTCTCATCCCTGATCTTCATGGGTTGAAGCATAGGTGACAGTGTAAGCTGTAACTTACTGTGCATTTCCAACTAGTTATGTCTGCACATATTGCAGATTTAATCAGGTTACACAGGACTTTCAGTACAAAGAATAACAAATGAGGTCACCAGAAAAAGACATCTGTACGTCACTGGATTATAGTGATAAAGGCCTGGACAACACGAGTACCATCCTGAGCATCTGTGATTTGTAACTAGAGACATGCTAAAGCAAGATGACCAGTAATCATGTCAAACTATAGAGTTCACATATGAGTGTCATTTTCCTACAAAAATGCTGTGACAATCATACCCAAGACATCAGTACATACACATACACATATGCCTATGGCTTTTGTGGACCCTCCAGGACCAATGAGAGTGATATGATTAATTTTCCCTTGGAATAGTTATGAGTTAACTGTGGCAGAAAAGGCAATGGAAGGGAATATTAAGGTTTTAGGACTGGGCATTGTGTTTAGTTTGGTCCTTGGACATGGATGGTCACATTATAAGTGACACTAGAAGGAAAGTGAGCGAGTCAAGAGTGCCTAAAATTGATTAGTTAGCTTCAATGAGCAGATGCCTCTGTTGTAGTGGTAGAAGTGGCAAAGAGAGGGCACAGCACACTTGTGAGTCAGTGATTGGCATGTGTGGTATGAATCCATAGTTAAACATATTTGTCCACAATATTTCAAAGTACTTAATGTTTTGTATAAATACCTTCTAAATTTCTTTTGCAAAGGGTACACCATGCTAAAGCAATGCTTAAACCAGAAACAAGATAATGAACACTTTAGGCTATTCGTCAGATCAGATTATAACAATTTGAAATGCACTGAGCTGAGTATATTGAATTGATACCAATGTTGAACATTGAATGATGATGTTTTCATGTCAGTCTAAATACCATTATCTACTTCTTGGTGCCAGACAATCTTCCTCCTGGTGCCAGACAATCTAACCCTTAGTAGCGGATTAGAACAACTCTTTGCAGCCTGTGAATTGTTGTTAGCTTCTTCCATCCAGTCTTCCTTTGTAGGTGGATAGCATAGTTTTGTGAACAAGCAAGAACTCTGAAGTGACTCCATTGGTATGTGACGCAGCATTGAAGCCAACTAACAATAAATATGGTTATAAATCCTCAGAGCTTTGCTAAAAGAGACCAAACACTTTGCTGTCAGCTAATAAGGACATATTAAGATCGGTTTGTCTGTAGTTAACTTGTTCAAAGAAAGAATGCTACTTTACCGTTACCAATATTATTTTCTGTTGATAGTGTGTTGGCAGAATCAGTAAAGCCTAAGGTTTATGACATTTAGTTGCATTTCTTTATGTTTTGAGTTCAAATCTTGCTGGGGTGGAGTTTATTTCATGGGCTCTCAGAAGGAGGAACAACAAAGCAGCAGACAAATATTTGAGTAGATATAATCAACAGTTCCTATTCCCAAAATTTGTGGCCTTATACCTGTGTATCCCTCTATGTTGTGAGTTCAACTCCCCTGGGACTTTGTCATACATCCTTCTAGGGAGTCAAAGAAATAAGAAGTCAAATATTGGAATCGATCTCATCAACTGTTTCTCTTCCTAAAATCCATGGCCTTCTGCATATGTGAAAAAAACCATTATCATTTTATGGTGGATGTTAATATATTTTTCAGAAGAGGTTTTCATCTTTGAGAAGGTTGAATATTGAATTAGGTATTTAGAAATAATCTTGATTTCTTCTGGGAGACTTCAATTATCACTTTTTGTAGTTACTATTTTCTGAAACAGTGTTTACACTTCTTTAGCCTGTCTGTCCAGCTAAAGTTAATATCACTTCAATTGATTATACAGCGTGAACTGTAGCAAAATTTGACAATGTTGGTAACTTAGCTTGAACATCTAAAGACATTAATAGTATGAAATGTAATGGAACTATAAACTTATTTTGGGTTTTATGTAAAGAGGATGAAAGTTTTAAATTCAAAAACTAAGCTGTTTTAATAGTGAATTTTTCATTTTTAAATGGTTTAATCAGAGGAGGAAGTAGAGTGTTTATCCATCATTTAAGGGTTTTCAAGCATGATAGGAAGTATTGAGGAAGCTATCCTCAGACCAACAGAGACCTCGTCTAAACTTGAACAACAAAGTAGCTGCAAGAGCTATGTGCTGGCAATTCATTAAGTCTACTATTTCATATGGCAGCTTCCATAAATTCAAAAGTTATCATCAGACAGTGATGTGGTTAGGATATTATTGTTGTTATTATTTAATAGAGGAAATAGCGAAATAGTAAAATATAAAAAAAAAAAAAAACTGTCAGGAGATTAATATTATGATCTTCAAAGCTAACAACTTAAAATGCTCAAATTAACATTTCTATGCTATATACATCCAACATACACTTCATAATAAAAAGTTCAAATTAACATTTCTACACTATACATCTAACTACTTAGACTTAATAATAAAAATTCATATCAGTTTATCATGTTAGTTTTATGTATGCATGTGTATGTGTGTGTGTGTGTATACACACATATACATACATACACACCAAACCAATAATGTACAAATTCAGCTATATTGGTCATAACAAAAATTGATGTGGTCTTTATATCACACTATTGAGCATACTTTCTAAAGCAGCAGAAAGATCCACTTTACTTCACTGGATGTATTAGACGTTTTCATTTACCATTCAGCAGACATAAATTATACAACAGTTTTATGCAGAGGAACAATGAAATATTGATATTTGCACAAGTGGTTATAAAGTCAGCTGCTCTATCAAGGTTTAGAGCACATAAAACACATGGAGTTCTTTTTTTTTTTAGGATACTAACATAATTCTGCTTGTTTGATTACCAAGTCAGGCTGAACAGTCATAAAATTATCTCACTTGAATAAATTTGTTCTATAGAAAGGGAATAAGGTGAAAATTTGATTTCACTCAAACAAATGTAGCTGGTCTTGTATTCTACGCATAAACAGTAAAGTTCTTTCTTCAACTAGAACAACTGGAAATAATGAGATAAAATATTTATTAAAAAAAAATTAAAACTATTTTTCAACAATGTTAGATATTTTTGACCAAATGAAAAATAAAACAAAAATTTGTTAAATTTACTATATAGTGTTGACAATGGCCAAATGTGTAGTTGCCAAGTGTAGGTATCATGCTGAATCTCTGTCAGAATACAATATTAATGAAGTCAACATCTGAGACAATGTTTATAATAATTCCTTACTGTGTCAATAGAACTTAGGGTGAAATAAAATTTAGGGGGAAATTAATAACAATGAAAAAATCTTGACAATATATTCATGACTTACTTTTCTTCACAGTATTAGGAACCTATACAAACTCAGTAATAGTTGATGAGAATTTGATAAGAAAGTTAATATAATTATCCTAAGTAACGTATTCCTGAAATTGTCTTTTTATCATTTGTCAACATATATTTTGCTATCGTCATATATTTGGCTACACACAGCTTTATACTTTAAATCTTGGTAAATCAATAAAAAGTAAAATAAATTCTAGGCAATACCAAAACTTAGATACAAGATGTGACAATGGAAACTGGGCAGTTAGCATTGATTTATTCTGTTTAGTTTCACCAGATTACTACATCCAATGATTTTCATTCCACAATGAATTCAATAAAAATTATTCAAATTGTTATCACACTCAAGAAAGACATTCTTTTTTCAAATGAACCAAACTAATTGTGCTACATAATACTGACATTTCAAGGTTTTGGTGAGCCCTAAGGTTTATAGTTCACAACTCTGATATAAAAAAAAAAAAAAAGCTTTTCCATCATGGTGTCATGATCTGAGTCAGGTCTTATCCAGAGTTACTGCCTACCTACTTTGTCTGTGGTGATCATATTTCACATCAATGTTCTAATTTTAGTTGGGTGCCTATCACTAACCAGTTTACAGAGTGTATTACATAATATTTACAATTAAATTAAATAAATTTAATTTACTGTGTTATGTGAATTTGGGAGATAAAAGGAATTTTCCATGATAGAGTATCTAAAATTAAAACAAAAGGTTTCACCTACTGGTGCAGAAAACAATAGTTCACTTCCTATCAAAATATTAAAAGTAAGGAATTAATGTGGTGACAAGTCAAACTTGGAAAAATTATAAAAGCTAGATGAGTATTCTATGAACTAAATTTCTTCACTTTATTAGTACAGCAGCATCTCATAAATGTAGTGAGTTAAAAAGCTCTGACCAACTAAAATTATCCAAGCAATCATGAGACAAACACTCTCATTGGGTAATTAAAATTTAACAGTGATTATATTGCGGATATTTCATATATACCTATATAGTGATCACATTTAGTCATACTAGCTGAATAAAATGTTTCACTAAGGAGATCTAATAAGACTGAAATATGACCACTACTTTTATCAGTTGGTCTTAAAGATGAGATCCACCCTAATCTACATTGTCTGTATTCTCAAAAAGTTTCAATCAACTAACCTTATTGAAGTATATGTTCCTTGCTGGTTTCTAAATTTCAAACAACCCAATAGGGAGTTTTTGACTTCTAGCTGTTTTAACAATCTAAGTTAATCAAAGGTTTTCATCTTACCAAACTACATATATATAAATATCTATATATATGAGATCCACCTGTACTACTGTAAATAAGACCCTTGCAGTATTTGTATCTATAATGCAGAATGTTTCACCTGAGTATTCCTCTCGGCTATTTAAGCCAGAAGCTGGTGTCCGAGCTCAAACGTACTGATAAAAGTTTTAATCTAAATTTGTAGAAGTTTTTTTATTTAAACATTTGTTCTTTTTGAGGTCATCCCACCTGAGACTGCTCTGCTTCTATGATACAAACTACTCATTTTAAAGTGATCGAAATTAAAACCTTCCATCAAAATTTCATGTTCCAAACACCCAGTTAATGATGGTTTCAAATTTTGGCACAAGGCCAGCAATTTGGAGGAAGGGTGTAAATTGATTACATCGACCCCAGTGCTCAACTAGTACTTATTTTATCAACCCATTATTTTATGACCTCGGTAGAATTTGAACTTAGAACATTAAAACAGACAAAATGCTGCTAAGCATTTCGTCCAGTGTGCTAATGATTCTGGCAGTTTGCAGCCTCCACACCTGCTTTATAATGATAAATTTTAATACATTCTTTATTAATTTCAAAATTAATTGAAACAACGGTAGTGTGTTTCATTAGAAACTATGGTAACTAAAGTGTTAATGCTTGTAATTAAAAGATATTCTCTTTGCTTTCCAGCCACATGGTCCTTGATTTAGTCCCACTGTGTAGCACCTTGGACAAGTGTCTTCTATAAAAGCAAACCAAAACCTTACGAATGGATTTGGTAGATGGAAACTGAAAAGAAGCCTGTTGTATGTATATATCTATGTGTGTGTGTGTGTGTGTGTGTGTGTGTGTGTGTCTTTATGTACGTCCCCCACTGCCGCTTGACAACCAGTGTTGGTGTGTTTATGTCCCCGTAACTTAGTGGATTAGCAAAAGAGACGGATAAAATAAGCATCAGGGCTTAAAAAATAAAGATGAGTACTGGGGCCAATTTATTCAACTAAAATTCTTCAAGGTGGTGCCCCAGCATGGCCGTAGTCTAATGACTGAAACATGTAAAAAGTAAACAAGAATACTGAGACACTGACATTAATATAAATAGAATTATACATAACAATTAAACTGAAGCTATTAAGAAACCAGATGTAATTAGAAACACATTTTTGTATAATTTTAACAAGGTTAGAATGTATTTTAATACTCAATTGTAATTGGATTTAGAAGAGCAGAAAATAGCTCACATAAATAACTGATAAATGACTGTAATAAACTTATTAAGGATTGAGGTGAATTTATTAACATTAAATCAGTAAAATAATAATCACTGTGTTGTGAACAGGAAATCCATTTCATAATCATATCAACATTTTAAACAATTAATATAATTGTTAATTTGTTATTCAAGAGATTTATAATTTGAAAAAGCAAATTAATAAAACTGATACAGATAATAAATAATTGGTGTTAAGTGGCATGTAATGCTACATAACATTCCTTGATTAATTAACTTTAATAATAGTGATTTTTACAAATCTCGCAATCAGTGGATTTTACAAATTCAACAATTAATGAGGATTTGAAATAAAAACTGGGGAATGATATTATAAAATGGTTATTTGAGACACACACACACACACACACACACACACACACACACACACACACACACACACACACACACACACACCATCACCAGCAACAACAACAATAAAACATGCACACAGCAAACTGTTACTTGCCAATAAATAAATAGATATTCACAAGGGAATCATATAGTTTATAAAAGTAAATTTCAGATACCAACTTGGACTGCTTTCTCTTCATATCTTATATATCATAAGATTTAAAGAAAAAATAATGCACTATTATATATTGATGAAGTTTTGTACTGTCATTACTGTTTATATTTATGCATTTTCAATATGGATGCTAGGCAAGTTATGTAAAATATCTCAAGGGAATGATAAACACTTGGTAATTACAACTGTGAAAGGAATGATTTAAATAATTACAGTACAATATAAAATGTTTTCTCTTTTGAAATGTAATTAATAACATTGTTTTCAATTCCTAGTAACAACAATGCAAGAACACAATAATCAGAAAAGCATTAAGCCAAATATTTCAATTTGAAAAGAACAAACCTATTCAATGCGACGCATATACTTTTGATGTTTTGAACTTCCTTATATATCTTCAAATAACTTCCATATGCGATATTTGAAAATGATATTTAGATAAATAAGTATCTTTTCAGTAGGATGGTAGAAAATCTGCGTTTCTAAAAAACTCTGTTTAAAAATAGATGTATATTTGGGCATTGTATTGTGATTATGATATATGCACTACAGATAACAATAAGTTGGTTAATTGCAATCATAATATACATTAAAATTTGAGGACACATTTATCACTTATCACTACTGTAGCTATACTCTTTATACCAACTTCAGTTGAGAAGAAATCTATCCAGACATACAATTTGCCATCCATCCCACAGAGTATGTTGGTTTCAAATTTTGGAATGAGGAATTTTGTGGAAGTGGATAGGTTGATTACATCAACCCCATTGCTCAACTGGTACTTATTTTACTGATTCTGAAATAATGAAAGGCAAAGTTGACTTCAGCAGAATTTGAATTCAGAATGTGAAGACAGACGAAATACTGCTGTGCATTTTTCCCAGCATGCACGCATGCACACACAAACTCACTCACAAGGCTTTGGTTTGTCCAGGGCTAGAGTAGAAGAGATTTGTCCAAGGTGCCATGCAGTGAGACTGAATCCAAAACCATGTAGTTGAGAAGTAAATTTCTTAACCACACAAACATGTATGCATGAAACAAGTAAACAATAAATGATTATATATATATATATATATATATATATATAATTGTAACGTGGAAGGTGTTTATAAGCCATTTAAAATAACACACAA
>NC_068986.1:4464815-4472980 GCF_001194135.2 Octopus bimaculoides | reverse complement strand
TATATATATATATATATATGAACACACAAGCTTATGTGCCTGTAGCTGCTATAGTACATATTCCCAGTCAATAACATTAGGAATCTGCTACTTTTGTAAATAATCTTCCTGGTGTTCCAAAGTCAATAGCCACACTAATCTCACATGAACACACCCCTATTTTAGCCAAATATTCCCATATTGGGCCTTTCTTAAACATAATGATAATAAAAGATGAAATAAATAAAACTAAAGTTATAGAAGATAATGGTTTGTTTAAGCAGTTTCCAACATATGAAGTGGGTAGATAAAATATCTTCAGAATTTAATTGTAAGCATTATGTTACAAATTTTATTCAGCATTAATGTAAATATGATCTATCCTTCACTGATTGAATGGAAATGGTTTATTATTGCAGCAAGAGTGTTTAGATAATTAATCTGGTAATAAATATCTACCTTATGTGGAAAGTAAAAGAATATCATGAAAATTAATCATGTACATTTTCTAGACCAATGAATGTCCTTATAGTAGACGTAAAGTTTGGAAGTTGTACAAAAGTAAAGATTAGAAAATGATTGAAGACAGTTAGTTACCTTGCAGTTTTTGTGATGTTTTTTTTAAACAAAACTTTTCACTATTCTTTATTATATGGAAAGAAGGAAAAAAGATCTTATCAAAACTTTTGGACAGTCTGCTCCATTGGTTGTGTTTAGATTAGACTGCATGGATATAAACATTAAGTTGTTTATATTGCACAGACTTTAAAAAGAAATTAAGATTTAAAAGGGAAATTCTTTGAGTGGAAAAAAACCAAGTTTTTAATAATTAAAGTTGAAAATTCTTTTATACTATTATTTATTTATTTATTTTTTTGTCTTTCAAATATTTTAAACAAAGTAAGCAAGCAAGCAGAAGGTTAAGATATGAAAATAAATATTCTTTGCTGGTTCATAATTATCCTTTTCCATGTAAAATATCTAACAAGGAAGCCTCTGAACCAAAAGTTCATAACCTGGGGTGCCTGTTCCACTTAGGGATCTCAGTGGAGATTTCATGGCATGCAACAAAGAAGGAAAGCATATGCTGTATTAAAATTGTTTTAATTAATAAAATTAATAAGTAATTCTCACAAATAATGTAATCCTATTCAACATACAAAGAATTTTATTATTCTACATTTGTGGATTTAACCTTTTTATGTTCATAACTGTGACGGATTTCATGGTTTAGCCATTTAGCATTTAGAGTACTCTGTCGAATCTTTCTTCTGTTTATTTCAGTCATTTGATAGTGGTTATGCTGGAGCACTGCCTTCAAAGGTTTTTTTTTTAAGCTAAACAAATCAACCTCAGGACTTATGTTTTTAAACCTAATACTTATTTATTTTATCGGTCTCTTTTGTTGAACTGCTAAGTTGCAGGGATGTAAAATGCATCAACACCAGTTGTCAAGTGGTAGTGAGAGGACGGAAAGAGACACAAAGATACACACACATACACATATGCATACACATACACACACACATATATATATAGACATGACAGGTGTCTTTCAGTTTCAATCTACCAAATCTACTCACAAGGCTTTGGTTGGTCTGAGGCTATAGTAGAAGACACTTGTCCAAGGTGCCACACAGTGGGACTGAACCCAGAGCCATGTAGCCGGGAAGCAAGCTTCTTATCACACTGTTTTCAATTAATCTTACGTTCTCTTATAGCTTCAAGATTTCAATGATGTAATGGTTTATTTTTAGAATGACTTTGTGGAGTGAATGTGAAAGGCTGGACCTGGCTGGTAGAATATTTGGTCCAGATATGGCCAGCTTAAATGCAAAAGGGTTATAAATTTTTCTAATTGCTTAATTTACACATGCATTTTATACACTAAACCAAAAGCTCTTTTGCTATTTTAGTTCACTTTTTCCATCTACAGTACTGTACATAGTCGAATCAAAAAACATTCACTAATTTATCCTCACTTAAACATGGATGTTCTGTTAGAACAAACCATACTGCAGTAGATATCAGGAGAGAAAACGCTAACATTGGTTTTTGGTGCAAAATGCATCCTTGCTCATATTTCTAGTGAGGAAATAAATCTCTGCCATCTCCTGCACCAAGATCACCAGATCACGTGATTTTGATCTTCCTTAGTCTTGTCAATGATGGTGGCCCAACCACTGGAGATAGCAGTGACTCATCTCCTCACCAGCAATATATAGAAAAACAGTGCCAAAACAGGCACTGGTGTTGCAATCAGCCAGTGAGCTTGTTAATATATATATATATATATATATATATATATATATATATATATATATATCTACCAAATCCACTCACAAGGCTTTGGCTGGCCTGCAGCTATAGGAGAAAACACTTGCTGAAGGTGCCACATGATGGGACTGAACTCAAATGTGTGGTTGGGAAGCAAGCTTCTTACCATACAGCCACGCCAGTGCCTATTGTTAATATCATTATAATTACTAGTATTGTTAGTACATAAGTGTATTACTTTACTGTTACCATTGCTGTTGCTGCTACTACTACTATTGCAGATTCTACCACCACCACTGCAGCTACAACAACAACTACTACCATTAGTGTTGCTGCTACTATGACAAGTACTACTACAACAGCCACTGGTACTGCCCCCACTACTGTTACAACAAACTATAACACCATCGCTACAGCTATCATCATGACTACTACTAAAACAATAACAACTACAATTACTATTACTACTACAATTCTATTACTACTACAATTACTATTACTACTACAATTACTATTACTACTACAATTACTATTACTACTACACAAACTTGCCCTGTCCAGAAAGCCACTCTTTGAAACGTTTAGTCTTCTGACTCACATTGTATTCTTCATAAAAAGATGCCAAAAGAAAGAGAGAATGAACAAGAAAAGAAGGCATATACAAGACAGCTAAATGCCAAAAATCATTGCTAACTGACCAGCTATGAGCACTTGACCAGAACTACTGACCTACGCCAACAAAAACAAAAACAACAGCAAAAAGAAAACATCTCAAACTATATATTTAGCGATATAATCAAAGAATTTTAGATGCAGTACACATTTGTCAGTGACCAGGTTACAGTTTGAAGCAATGAAAATTTTGACACCATATTAGAAACAATAAATGTTAAGTGAAGTTAACAGTCTTGGTGTAGTTCTAAATGGCTAACTTGTGTCTTCTATGCAGCAATTGTTTTAGTTTCAACACACAATCTGAGGTCAAAATCATTTGCCATGCAAGTACAACCCCTTAATAGAACTGACCCCCACAAAAAAAAAAAAAAAAAAAAAAAAAAAAAAAAAAAACAATTAGTTATTAGCCAGTTAACTTTGCCATCTTCAAATGTGATATTACATTTGTAAGAGTGTGAAAATTCATCAAGCACTTCCCAGGAATGCAGGGCACAGAAAAAGTTGGGAAATACTGCAGGATGTGATCATATTCAACCTGCTAGGAATAGTAACCAAATCTACCTCACTGTCTTAAACAAAAAAAAAAGAAAAAAGAAGGAAAAGGATCGTTACAAGAGATAGTCCTTGATACCACTAAACATATAGCAGGGTCATTATTAGAATATTCTTGATCAGTAGATCAGCTTGATCAAAATTGAACTGAGGTTAAATAACAATTACATCCAATGATGGAGAAACCTCAGAACTACACAATATTTAATCCTTTCACTATTGTATTTCTGTTGAAATACAGTGCCTGTTTCGAAGAATTTTGAAAACAAGGAAGAATTTAACATAACTTTGTCATTTTTGACTTGGTGCTTGGAACATAAATTAACACAAAATTTTGATGGAAGACTTTAATTTAGATTACTTGAAAACAGGAAGTTTGTATCACAGAACCAGGGATGGTCTCAGTTGGGTTGGCGTCAAAAGAGTTACATCAAGAAACTGGTAGTACTATACTGTTATTTGCCATTGTCCATTAAACTGAAATCGCTGCAAATAACTGGCAAGGTAAGTGATGCTTACTATAATTCCAACATAAAAAAACATATAGAAGATAATAAAAAACATTATTTCAGTAACAAAATCAGATAAATGTTCAATTTAAATTTATTATGAAATCAAAATTTCAAATTTGATCTCATAGCCTTCCTTCTAATATCACTTTGGACACTTTAGTACCTTTCAAAAACATTCAATTAGTTCACAATTAAAATAGTCATAAAATCTATCTATAGAAATGGCGTATGATAGAAGATATAGTTCTATGTTTAAATGAAATGTAAGGAATATTATTTAAAACCTACAAAACTGTTAGAGAAAATGATGACCAGAACACCAAAGAATGAAATGGCAATTAGAATAAAGGAGTTACTACTTTAGAAAATTTTTCCTCGTAAATAGAAATCTATTTCTTGAAAGACAATTGGCATTGAGAATCTTTTTTCCAAAATTCTTAAAAAGAAATTTTCTGAGGATGAGTAACTCAGTAAATCAGTTCACTCATCTCTTGTGGCTCCTAGACAAAAATACAAAGCACAAGTATAATCTTCACTATTGCTAAGAATTATAAAGGCAAATCCTTCATACTAAAAAGTAAATAAATAAAATGGAAAACCAATGTATAGAACATACTATTTTCAACGAAATACTTTAACTCTTTAGCGCTCAGATTACTCCGTCAAATGTAATACTTTATTTATTCCCATTGTTTTGAGATAATCTGCCATTCATCCTTTCAGAGTCAATAAAATAAGTACCAGTTGAGCACTGAGGTCAATGTAATTGACTTACCCACTCCTCTGAAATTTCAGATCTTGTACCTATAGTAGAAAGGATTGTTTCATAGCTCTCATATTTCAAGGATTTGATTGTTTATTTTTAGAATGACATTGTTGGATAGGTGTAAGGGAACAGATCTGGATAGTTTTAAGTAAAATATTTGAACCAGATACAGCCAGTTTAAACATTAAAGGGTTAACTATTCAGAACAGTAACTAAAGGAATTTAGAGAGAGAGAAGAAACCAATAAAACAATAGCAAAAAGACAAATTAGTTTGTTGGTAAGAAATGGACTACAGTAGATTTTCATCTAGTTGAAAACTGGAATCTATATTCATTTTGCTTCCTGGTTATTGACTATTAAAAGTGAGAAACACATAAGATTCTAGTTGTGTGAGCTAAAAACATTAGCAGCACTACAAAATCAAATCATATTTATTAACTGCAATGAGCATTCTTCCATTATTCCAGGCATCAATTCTATCACACCTACGACTATGGTCAGCTCATATGTTTGACACCTCTCACAGAAGCTGGTTTTACACTGTGCTACCTAACTGCAGTTGGGGAAAAACCTGTGTAGAATTAACTATCATTATTGCAACCAAATAAAGAATGGGCATGTGACAAAGGTGAAAATGGAACACAGACATCAAAGACTGGAAGCAGCGGAGAAAGGAATCTACAGGAGAATATAGTCACAGCATAAGACTGCAGTATGTAGTGAAGAGTGGGGATTCTGTTTGAGGCCCCAACCTTCAGCCATGAGAATGAGTATAATCATCATCATCATTTAACATTCAGTTTCCATAATGGCAAGCCGGAGAGCTGCACCAGGCTCCAATCTGATTTGGCATGATTTCTATGGCAGGATGCACTTCCTAATGCCAACCACACCACTGCATGTCCTGGGTGCTTTTACATGCCACCATGTGGCACTGGCACAAGTGCTTTTTACATAGCACCAGCACAGGACTCTTGCTGGCCAATCCTCTTCACCAAGGGGAGTGGCCATAACACTTCTGCTATGGAGTATGGGTCTTCTTGAGTACAGCAAGGTGCCAGGTATCTTGGTCCTTTGTCATCTCATCTGAAAGGTTCAGAGTCCTGAGGTAATCCTATTGGTTTCAAATTTTAGCACAAGGCCAGCAATTTCAGGGGAGGGGTTAAGTCAATTACAGTGACCCTGTTTTCAACTGGTACTCATTTACTCAACCCCAAAAGGATGAAAAACAAAGTCCATCGTGGCAGAATTTGAACTCAGAATGTACAGATGGAGGAAATGCCTCAAAGCATTTTGCCTGCTGAGCTGACTTATAATCATTCATATTGCCATCAAAATGATAATAATGAAGCCAAAGCTTTTAATGACATAACAATAACAATAATGATTGTTTTAAATTGTTAGCACAAGGGCAGGAATTTTGAGGGAAAGGGTAAGTTGATTACATTGGCCTTAGTGCTCGACAAGTACTTATTTTATTGCTCTGGAAAGAATGAAAACAAAATCAACCTCAGTGGCCTTTGAACTCACAGTGTAAAGAACCAGAAGAAATGCTGCTATGTATTTTGTCTGGTGCAGTAATGATACTACCAGCCTGCTGCCTTGTTTTAAATTTTGGTACAAGGTCAGTATTTTAGGGGTATGGATATGGAGTTAGTTGATTACATCAAACCCACTGTTCAGTTGGTAATATTTTATCAAGCCTAAAAGAATGAGAAGTAAAGTCAACCTAGGTGAAACTTGAACTTGGAACATAAAGATCTGGCAAAAATGCTGTTAAGTATTTTGTCCAACACAGTTCACCACCTTAACACTAATAAATATTAAAATGCACATCACATCTAATGTCTGAAAACACTCACTGAAGTTCTATCTCTAACATTGATTTAAAGTCATTTACTTTTTAAAAAATGAGTGAAAATTCCAGTATTTTCCAGTACCTATGATATTATAACTGACATGTACCGAGGCTGAAGAAGTCATAGCTATTAAAATATGCATTATTAATTTTTACTCTGATTTTTGTATTAAATGATTAATGCGTTAGCTATTAAAATATTAATTTTCTATTTTTTGATCAGCTGGTAAAATAATAATAATAATAATTATATACATACACGCACATACACGAGTGCACACACATGCACACATATATACACGTGTGCGCATGCACACACACACACTTCTGGAAGCACTTAGAAACTTAAACGTAATTAATTCACTTAATATAGGAATTCTTACAGCAGAACACTGCAAAATAGTCTGTAAAACTACTGACTTGGTTCAGACTTTTAGCTTATTGTATGAACCACAGAAATTACGAACATCTGTATTTGACAAGGTAACTACCCCAAAGATGGGTAATAGAAAAGTAAATTGCAGATAAAATAACAGAACCTATATTTGATTGATTAAATTGCCAATATCACTCCCAGTAACAGAAATAAGAAAGAAGTCTATATACAAGCCATTGATTATAATTTTATGATGTAAGAGGAAATTCAACTTTTCTACAGATTCAATAAAAGAAAGTATGGAAATAAATTAAAAAAGGATTTTAAAATTTATTTCTATATTCCAACTTCTGATATTTAACATGGCATCTTAGAAAAGGTTAAGTACATTATAACAGGATTTTAATTTTTTTTTTTTTATTTAAAGTATATGTTAAAGTTTTCTTTTGACAGCTCAATAATGTTTCAAGGAAGAGAGATGTACAAAATTCTATGCATTTAAGTGATATATTTGTGAGTGTAGATGTTGATATCATGCTGTATACAGCTAATGATACTTCATTATTGAATTTACAGAAGTGATGTATTGGTCAGCTGTATATATAAATAATGCAAACTTTATTGAACAATAAATTTGATGCATTATGATGATGATCATCATCATGTAACTCCATTTTCTATGCTGGCATGGGTTAGATGGTTTGACAGGAACTGGCAAGTCAGAAGAATGCACCAAGCTCTGCTGTCTGTTTTGGCATGGCTTCTATCGCTGATGCCCTTCATAACACCGACACCTTTACAGAGTGTACTGGGTGCTTTTTACATGGCACCAACAGCAGTGAGGTCATCAGGTAATTTGCAGGAAAAGGCATCACAACTGAGGCAGGCAGGGGTAGTACTGAGGGACAGAAAAGGTATCTTACATTAGAAGAGAGACATGGCTACCTCAAATGGAGAGAGAGAGAGAGAGAGAGAGAGAGAGAGAGGAGAGCTGGTGAAGATGTGACAGGGATGGGGCATGGATCGTACACTCAAGGTACAAGGTGCTGTATATAGTGATGTGGACCAGGGACTGGAGAGGGTAAGCAGATGGGCGAGTTCACAAGATTTCCAAAGGAGAGTGGGAGTACAGGTGGTGGGTGGAATGTAATGAGTGGATACTAGTAAAG
>NC_068986.1:4455188-4464805 GCF_001194135.2 Octopus bimaculoides | reverse complement strand
GGGGGGGGGGTATTTAACAAGGGCGTATTGTGTACAGGTAGATACATGAGGAAGAATGAAGGGCGAACCTAAGGAAAACTTTACATCAAACTTTCATGTTAATTTATGTTTCAAACACTCACTTAATGACGTTATTTTACTAAATTCTTCAATATTTTTCAAAATGAATTGAAACAAAGACAATGCATTTCAACAGAAATATGGCAGCAAAAGTGTTAATCGTAGATATATATCTGATCGTGGCTGAACTGGGGGGAAAAACAATAACTTGAAGAAAGTTCTATAGCTGAATCTTCACCCATTTCAACAGCTGGAATGAGTTGGCTACCTTGTGAGAGAAACCTGGAGATATTTTATATGCAATAAAAACAGCACTCTGAAGAGTTTTAAAGAATGTTATGGGAGAAACGGTAGATGCTGTGTGACACAGTCTGATTTATGATAACATTTGTAACAGTAGTAAGTGACTGTATTGGCAGTGTGAATGACAATAATGATTAAACTATTAGCAATAGTTTGAAAGAGACAATTTATGTTATGTAATAAAATTGTTAACACTAATATAAAAAAAAGAGGCCTTTTGTAAATAAGTGGCATCATATTTTGGTTTTTAAATTACTGAATTCATTACACCAGTTTTTCAGATCAGAAGAGACATTTTGTGTTGAAACTACATGTAGCACAGGGGTATTATCAATGTTGCTAAATAAACCACTTCTAGCACAAAATGTTATGCAGACTTCAAAGAGGCAATAAATCTAGCTATCGGTATTGATCTAGCTGATAATGAGTCAGAAAAAAATAATAATGATAAAATATAAAAGAATAAAAAGAAAAGAAAAAAAAAACAACTAAAAATAATGTGTAAGCAAAAAACAAAAAAAAACACAGGATTGATTTGTTTCATTTTATTAGACGTGAATAATATTGATTAATATTTATGCAAAATAAATAAATACATAAATAAATTAACTAAATAAATACACCTTCCAGAATAATTTTGGCTCATGAAATTCTTCTCAAGTTCCCTTTTATTGTTATATGATCTATAGTAATTTGAAATAGGGATCAAGCTTACAGGTTTATTCAATAAGAGTTTATATTTTAGACCATATATACATGTGTGTGTGTGTGTGTGTGTGTGTGTGTGTATAATCTATCAATCTATCCACACATATATACAGACAGAAAGACAAACAGACAGATAGATAGATAATTGCTATGGCAGATTCTTTGCCTTGTGCAATCAGCAAGATGTCAAAGCACCGATAAATGATGATTATTGAATGAATTTATCTTAATTTCATTCAATATTAGATGAAAATTTAGATAAATTGAAATGAAAAAGAACAACAAACAACAAATCAATTTATTTAAAGTTTAGAAGATATATCAAACTGATTTTTCTTAAAGTTCATTGTCATCTCTATCATCATCATAAATGGGCAGATTTCACATTTAAACTGGCCATATGTGGCCAAAATATTCTTCCAGTTTTATGTTCAAACTGGCTAGATTTGGTTTTTCACATCAACCCAACAATATCATTCTAAAAAAATTAACAACAGTTACCTTATCGAAATCTCATAGTTACAAGATAGTGCATGATTAATTCAAAACAAAATGAATAAATAAGCATTAGTTTTGACTGACTAATTTGAATGCTAAAGGACCGAAGATGCCGTGATTCGGAATTATCACCTTACCATTGTTTCTCCTGATCTCCTTTTGTCTATCATCTTCCAGAAGTTGTCTACTCCTACACAAGGCATTGTTTAATTAATATATGTTTCTATTTGCACCACATGTCTAAATCAGTATGGACTTTTTATTGTTCATAAAATCATCTAGATATAAATGATTTTATATCTAAATCATCTATAGACTGAAATGACTCTCCATTAATTGCATTGTCATATATTATTGAATTTCTGCTTTGTTAATAACTCTGATATTGTGGGATACTTACAATAACTAGCTTGTGCATTAGTCATGCTCATTCCCATGTATCATTATCTTTCAATCACATTTAATCATTATTTCAATATTCATATTTACTGGATTATCACTCTACAATAAAATCTAAGTTAGCATACAAAAACCTACCTAATCAACTATTTCCTTTGTTTAACCATTTCGTATTTAAACTGGCCATATCCAGCCAAAATATTATGCCAGTTTTATGTTCACACCAACCAAATCTGGCCCCTTACACCTACCCTACAATGTCACTTTACAAAGATAAAACGATTACTCCTTCAAAATCTTGAAGCTACAAAATGGCTGATTCAAAAGAATGTGAATAAACAAGCCTTATATTTGAGAGAATAAAAAAAGAAGTAGAAAGACGCCCTTCAGTCATGAGTGACCAGGAAAATTGTACCCAGAAAGTTCCCCTCTGACACACAAGTCCAGGCAAGTTTGTTTATAGAAGACTAACAGTCATCCATGCCACCGATGTTATCCAAGGGAAAGGCAAAGGTCAATACCGCTTGGAACCAGTGATGTTGCAACTTATTTTTACTGCTGAGTGAACTGCAGCAAAATGAAATGAAGTGTCTTGCTCAAGAACACAAAATATAGCCCAGTCTGGGAATCGAACTCATTACCTCATGATTGTGAGCCAGAAGTTCTAACCACTTAACTATGTAGCAAAGAATAATCTGAATACTAAAGGGTTAAACCCTTTTTCAAGTTTAAAAATTTAGCCTTTTGTTACTTACATTTCTGTTAAAATACTCTGCTTTTGTTTCAAAAGATTTTGAAAATAATGAATTTAGTAAAATAACTTCATCATTATCAACTTGCTGTTTGGAACATGAATAAACATGGAATACTAATGAAGAGTTTTTGTTTTCTTTTCATTTAGATCACTTTAAAGCAGTAAACTTGTATCACAAAGCCAAAGATATTGTCAGACAGGTTGGTATCAAGAGAGTTAAAAAGGCTAATTGTTTCTTCTTTATTAATTATATTTTTTTAGCAAACACCTCACTAAATACTAGTTAACAGTTTTCGACTAAAATAATGAAAAAAAAGAAAACAAAACAGATATAACATCTACTCTATGCTAAATAAATATAGGACAGTAAAAGGCACTGAATTATTCCTTTGAATGTATAATCAAATTAACTGGTTGTGTTGATTACCATTGTAAATTATCGTCTCTCACATGTCAAAGCACATGTAGCAAAAAGAAAAATCATTTTAGAGGCAAAATAATAAAAAACAAAAACAAGTGAAAGTACAGTTGAGCAAGAACGGTATATAAGGCATTAGATTTTTGAAGACTCAAGTGAGTATTAACTACATAAGCACAGGCATGACTGTGTGGTGAAGAAGCTCTTTTTCCAACCACATTGTTTCAGGTTCAATCCCACTACACATTACCAGTGCCTTATAAGTGAATATGGCAGATGGAAACTGTGTGGAAGCCTGGCATGCATATATATATATATATATATATATATATATATATATATATATAGTAGCTGAGATACCCGGCGTTGCCCATGTCACATGGAACTGAAGAATTTGACTTTCCTTTTATATTTTCTCTAATGAACTGGAATGTCTATGATTCGAATTTCCTCAAAATTGGAGATTAAGAATTTTAATGGGGGTTCTTTCCCTCTTTACACATCCTAACAAAAATTCTAATCATGACATATTTATCCCATACTACTCACCGTTATGCTTAGATTCCAAAATCCAAATCTTATAAAACCCATTCAAAGGATTTTACTCCTGGAAAATGGAGCACATGAAGCTCTAAAATGTGGGAGTTAAAGCTCCTATTAGGGGATTCCTAAGGTGAACCAGAGAAGTTGAATTGTTGGGAATCTTTTTTAATTTGAGTATATATTGATTGTGCAAATTTCTTTGAAATCGGAAATATATGGATGCTCGAGCAAAGCCAGAGGAAGCCAAAAGACGAATGATCACAATAAGTAGTCAGCTACCCTACCCTAATCGTTACCATTCCCCAATGTAAGATTCCTTACCATACAGGTGACCAGCACAGCCATAAGATGCAATTGGAAGGGCGTGACCCAACTCAAATAAACATCAACAATTGTGTGGCGTGAGGGCTAAGGGGAAATGAAAGTGTCACTTCAGGAGTTTACCAATGATCACTATGCTGATAGGTAAATGAACAGAATAAATTTGCAATCTATAAATCTCTTTGAATGATCAATCACTTACCTGGAAAGGCCTTGAAATCAATGTTACCATCTGGAGACTATCTCTGACCCAGTGATAATAAAAAGACTCAAAAGAGATCTGCAACCAAATAACTTTCCTCAAAATAACACTTTACAACTGAATCAGTGGAGGCAAAGATGCCTCTCCTTTACTCGACAATTTATGCACCACATTGCAGAAATTACAATCTAAGTATATCTCAAAGCAAACTCTTACACTGTTGTACCATTACAGGGGGTTAAGCCTCCATCAGGGGGGCTTAGAATCATCCAAAGAAATGGAAATTTTCGGTGTATTTTAAAATTTATTTCTAATAGCTTTGGTTCAAATTTCACCAAAACTACTTGACAATCAGTGTTGGTTTATTTACGTCCCTGTCTTCTAAAAGAGACCGATAGAACAAGTAAGTAGCTCGCTTACCAACTACATGGTTCCGGGTTCATTCCCACTGCGTGGAACCATGGGCAAGTGTCTTCTACTATAGCCTTGGGCCGACCAAAGCCTTGTGAGTGGATTTGGTAGACAGAAACTGAAAGAAGCCCGTCGTATATATGTATATATATATATATATGTGTGTGTGTGTGTGTGTATATGTTTGTGTTTGTCCCCCCCAACATCGCTTGACAACCGATGCTGGTGTGTTTACATCCCTGTAACTTAGCGGTTCGGCAAAAGAAATCAATAGAATAAGTACTAGGCTTCCAAAGAATAAGTCCTGGGGTCGACTAGCTCGACTAAAAGGCGGTGCTCCAGCATGGCCACAGTCAAATGACTGAGACAAGTAAAAGAGCAGAAAGTGTTACAATTCAAAATATCTTATCTTTTACTTAGACTGCAGTCATGCTGTGGCACCACCTTGCATCTTGTCTATATAGAGTAAAAGATTAGTAACAGATAGCTGTTTATAGTATATACAAACTAGGACTTCACTAAACTGGTTTGGCTAATTTGCATAACAATGCATGCCCTGATACTGTGAATTACTTTATCAGGTCATGGTGCACAGTACTACATTTTGGGGTAATTTAAAATATAGTAACATAAAACCTGTGATACAGCTACTTTCTTCCTTTGTTTACTTTTCACAGTGAGGCTGAAGTTGTATGTTTTTGATATTTTTATCTTTTTCATTTGTTTCAGTCGCAGGGTTGTGGCCACACTCCGGCACCATAATGAAGGGTTCAGTCAAACAGATCTACCCCAGTACTTACTTTTAAAGTCTGGTACTTATTCTATTGGACTCATTTGCTGAACTGCTAAGATATAGGGATGTAAACAAACCAACAAGTTGTTAAGCAGTGGGGAACAAACACAAACACATAGATATACACACACATACACACAATGGAGTTCCTTCAGTTTCCACCTACTAAATACACTCACAAGGTTTGGTCATCTCAGGGCTATAAACAAAGAGACTTGTTCAAGGGGCCACACAGTGGGACTGAACCCAAAACCACCTGGATGGGGAGCAAACCCTTTACCTACACTGTCACAGCTGTGCCAATTTATTTATATAAAAAGGTGTATCTTGGTTTTCAAATCATCATAAAATGCAGTGTTGTGCACTACAAATGATTTAATCTGCATTGGCCAGTTTATGCACTGCTGTGTAAATTAGTTTAGCCATGGTTTATATCCACAATAAGTAGCTATAAGTTATTATTTCTCTGTTGACATGTTGAGCATTCTTTCTCTGATAAAGATCTAAGACTACAAACAAGTCTTCTCGAGAGAAAAGCTGTAATCTACTTTAAGCAGCCTTTTATAACTGAGGCTAAATTCGTGTGTTTATCAAAAAAAGATATATTTTACATTTTAAATGCCATATCTGGTAAAACAAATTACATGAACTGAGATCCGGCAACAGTTCCAGTTATCCAGCTATCAAAATAATATTTCTATAAATCAAAATTTCTGTTAATAGCTCTTTTCTTGGCCATAAATAATTTTCTACATGACAACAAAGTACTTAAGCGCATCTATAAACTGCTGTTTAATATATTTTAAATAGGCAAAATATGAAATAAAATGTCACTGTAAAAGAAGAATTTTTTTTACACACAGAGAGAGAGAGAGAGAGAGAGAGAGAGAGAGAGAGAGAGAGAGAGAGAGAGAGAAAGTGTCATATCCATAAATAATGCTATTAATGACAAAATAGAAAATGCCGAACAATTAGACTTTTCAGGGTGATTATCATATAAATTTGATAAGGGTACCAGTATAATGCTAATGTATCACTGACCTTTAGTCAATATATCTTATTTTGGGGGCTTACAAGCTTTCGCAAAAGCTCATGCAAAGACATATTCATGGATCAACTCAAATGTACCTATACTAAAGAGCTATTTAATCACTAAATGCTATTACAAATACACATTAAAAATATTTGATATATCTCAAAATAACCATAAGTAAAGTTAAAATATAACTAAATGCATTTATCCAATTTTCTCATACAGGTTTGATTTAGGAGAAATAATGAGTTTTTGCATAAACCTTTAGATGTTTATTCTAAGTTTTCCAGATAATTTATTACTTTATTGCAATAAAAATAAAAAAAAATTACACAATTTCCTCATTAATTTCCTTTAAGTTAAATTTAGTTATAAAGGCTGTGGGGGAAAAGAAGCTTATTTTATAATCACATGATGCCAAGTTTCATTGCACAATGTAGCATCTTGGACATGTGTCGTTTACTATAAGCTTCAAGTTGAGCCAAGCCTTGTGAGAGAAATTGGGTGGAGAGTAAATGAAGAAAACTATGAATGAAGTTTGAGGATAACCTGATATTCCATGAGTCGTAGTTTTGACTGCCTTGAGTCACATCCATTACTGAGTCCCTGCAAAAGTCACAGGTGTCTTCCTCTGATAAAAGCAATAAATAAATATATTCATGCTCATAGTATATCGTTTGGTAGTTTGCAATTTACTGAATCAGATTATGCAAGCATCTTTACATTATTGTGACTTATAATCATGCTTTATAGCGTAGCCATGAGAAAAACTCTAACAAAGGTATAAACATCTTCATATCCTGTGAAAATCTAAAAAGTAAGATAAAATCTGGATTAAGAGTGATCTGTGAGAGTGACTAAAAGATTTTTGAGCTGACCTATTCTATATGCAGAGGCACATGGCTTAGTGGTTAGGGTGTTGGACTCACAATTATAAGATTGTGATTTCAATTCCTGGACCTGGCAATGCATTTTGTTCTTGAGCAAAACAATTTCATGTTGCTCCAGTCCACTCAGCTGTAGAAATGAATTTAGTCTGGAGAGGGATAGGCTCTGCCAGGTTTTCTCACCCAAGATATGCTGCACAGCATAACTCCTCAAAGAGTTAAAGGACTTGTCAATTCTATACACAAGCACATGGAGGAGCTGTATAAAAATATGGGTTTCAAATTTTGGCACAGGGCCAGCAATTTAAGGTGAGGAAGTAAGTTGATTACCTTGAACCCAGTGTTCAACTGGTACTTATTAACATCAAAAGAATGAAAGGCAAAGATGACCTTGGTGGAATTTTAACTCAGAATATGAAAATGGGTGAAAAGGCGCTAAGCATTTTGCCCAGTGTACAGAATCTGTATAAAAATATTGATTATTCATTAATGAATTGTCAAAGAATTTAAATAACTGCAGTATGACTTATATTTCGTATATATAAAAAGGTAAAGACCCCTTTCGGTCATGAATAACCATGGGATTGCACCTAGAAAGTTCCCCTTCAAGGCACAAGTCCAGGCAAGGTTGTTTATGGAAGACCACCAGTCACCTATGCATTCCAGCTTCTGCACCCCACGTCACTTATGTTATCTGTGGGAAAGACAAAGGTCGATACAGCTTGCTACCAGTGACATTGCAACTTATTTCTACAAAAAGTGTCTTGCTCAAGAACACAACACACAGCCTGGTCCAGGAATCAAACTCACTACCTCATGATTGTGAGCCCAATGCTCTAACCATCCATCCATCCACACATACATACATACATACATGATGATGATGGCTGCCCCCTCATTATCGAGTATGGTCATTGCATGAAGCTTACCTTAACGGTGCTGTGATCGAATGTGACTTTTTAGCCCAGCCAAAGATCTACAATGTCTTGCACAGAGTTGGCATCCAAAACCTTTACTGGCAATAGCTGGCTGTTGTTGTAATTGGGCTCCATGTACTTTTGCTGAATCACACTCCCTTCCACATGCCCGACAGACATGACTAGTATGGTGTGTAGCATCATCACCAGCGGCCTGGTGGTCAATCCTCGGTCTTGCTTTATGACTCCGAAGATGACTCATACGCCCAGCTTTACTGATTCAAGGATGCCAAAACATACATACATACATACAAACAAATTTACAGATATATAATCATTTTAATGTCACATTTCCATGCTTGTTTGGCTTGGATGGATTTCATTGAGACTAAAAAGGCTACAACTTTTCCTCTCATCAACTCTTGTCTGTTTCCAAGTGCTGTAATATTTACTCATGGCTTGATGTGTTTCCATGGCAATTGCAGATGAATGTCACTGAGTGTGTGACAGCAAGACTTCTTTACAATTAATCATTGTACAATGTCAACACAAGGACAGACAGACACACATAGGCTTCTTTTCAGTATCTGCCTTTGCAATACATTCACAAGGGTTTGGTTGGCCCAAGACTGGGGCTCAACCCAAAACCAAGCACCATCATAATTTTACACCTACTCTCCATGCTGGCATGGGTTGGTTGAGTTGTCACAGTTCAAATTAATTCTTACTCCTCTTTTAGATGGGTTGGAACACCACATCTCACTCAAACATTTCACTGTGGCATGGTTTCTGTGTCCTTTGTCCTATAACCAACCACTTCATCAAGGGTACTAAGTGCACTTCATTATGGTCCCTGCATTAAAAAAGTTATGTTCTCACAACACTTTAGGGTCCTCCTCAACAGGTGTCTCCACTTATTCACCAGCCAGTTTACAGAGTGTAATGGATACATTTTATCATAGTACTAACACCTGCCAGGTTTTGTAGTATGTCTACCATATGACTAAAGACTGACTATTCACTGATATGTTCATTCATTCACAGTATGAACAGAGAAGGTGAACTATAGAGACAGCAATAGCAGAAGAGGTAGGAGAGGGTGAAGGAAGTGAGAGTAAAAAAACAGAGTGGTGGTGGTGGTGGTGAGAGGATTGTAGAGTGAGAGGGGATGTGTGTGTGTGTGTGTGTGTGTGCATAACTGGCTGTAGAAATTGCAGTAGAATTTTGAGATATGTAAAAATTAAATAACCAACAAACAAGAGCAGGAAGAAAATAGGCAAGAAGGTTAAAACACCAGAGAGAGAGAGAGAGAGAGAGAGAGAGAGAGAGAGAGTGAGAGAGAGAGAGAGAGAACGAGAATAATAATTGCA
>NC_068986.1:4446062-4455030 GCF_001194135.2 Octopus bimaculoides | reverse complement strand
GAGAGAGAGAGAGAGTGAGAGAGAGAGAGAGAGTGAGAGAGAGAGAGAGAGAACGAGAATAATAATTGCAATGTTGTATTCATATAATGTATTGTGATGAGAAATTAACCAATTCAGGCTGTATTCTCCGTTAACCACAAATTTCATACTTGGCTTCAGCCAAATATCTATGATACAGAGAATTGGCAAATCCCATGTCAAAATGCAGTCAAACTAAAACTAAATCAGTCAGTCTGAATAAAGATAGGTCATTGAGTGCAGACTTAAGCTGTTTCCAAATATCTGTTCAAAGATAACATTGTTTTAGGTGGTGTTTTGAAGATGCTTTTTCAGTTTTTCAACAATGAAGCTCATGGTGATCAAACACTTCCAGCTTAGATTGTTTATAAAGGAAAGGCATAGATTATTTACAACTATGATGAGATACTGCAAAATTTAGAAGGGTGTGGCTGTGTGGTAAGAAGCTTGCTCCTCAACCACATGGTTCTGGGTTCAATCCCATTGTGTCACACTCTGGGCAAGCGTTTTCTACTATAACCTCAGGCAGACTAAAACCTCGAGTAGATTTGGTAGACAGAAACTGAAAGAAGCCCATTGTATGTGTGTGTGTGCGTGTATGTGCCTTTTTGTATGTGTTTCTACCCCACCACTGCTTGACAGCCAGTGCTGGTGTGTTTATGTCCCCATAACTTAGTGGCTCAGGAAAAGAAACTGACAGAATAAGTACCTGGCTTTAAACAAAAATAAAAAATAAAAAATAAGTACCATATTTAATACATTTGACTAAAAATTCTTCAAGGTGGTACCTCAGTATAACCACAGCTTAACGACTGAAACAAGTAAAAGATAACAAACGAAAGATAAGTATTCCTGAAAGAAGCAATAATTATTGACTAAATCTAACAATTAGTAGCCGAGAGGTTACCACAATTTACACACAAAAACATATCTAGAAATGTCTCTGTTAATCTCCTAAATTCACAAAGAGATTTCATTTCTACCCATGAACAATATTCAAATTACGTTTTTCCCTTTCTGAGACTATGAACAGCTAGGGCTTCATCAGTTTCTTCACTATCCCAGAGAAGCTGAATATTTCATCCTGTTACATTTATTTTACTTATATTTCATTTCTGTTGTTAGTTTCTCTACTTCATTATCTGTAATTTAACTGTAATCTTTTATATAGCAATGAAAATGTGCTTGTGCATATAAAACTATATATCATCATCATCATCATCATCATCATTTAACCCTTTAGCATTTAACCTGCCCATATATGGCCAAAATATTCTTATTTCTTTATTGCCCACAGGGGGCTAAACATAGAGGGGACAAACAAGGACAGACAAAGGGAGTAAGTCGATTACATCGACCCCAGTGCGTAACTGGTACTTAATTTATCGACCCCGAAAGGATGAAAGGCAAAGTCGACCTCGGCGGAATTTGAACTCAGAACGTAGCGACAGGCGGAATACCGCTAAGCATTTCGCCCGGTGTGCTAACGTTTCTGCCAGCTCGCCGCCAAAATATTCTACCCATTTTCTGTTCAAACTGGCTATGCCCAACCTTTCACACCTACTCTACAATATCATTCTCAAAATAATCACGTCATTGAAATCTCAAAGCTGCAAGATAATGCATGATTAACCCAAAGCAATATGAATAAATAAGCATTACATTTGACAGAGTAATCTGAATGCTCTAAAGGGTTAATGTCCATTTTGCATGCTGACATGGGTTGGACAGTCTGACCAGAGCTGGTAAGCAGGAGGGCTGCAGCAGGTTCTAGTATGGTTTGGCTCGGTTTCTATGGTTGGTTGGTTGGATACACACATGCGCACACAAACATACACATGCACAGGACACAGATATAGTTGTGTAGTTAAGAAGGTTGCTTCCCAACCACATGACTGAGTTCAGTGCCACTTTGTGACACCTTGAGCAAATATCTACTATAGCTGCCAGGTTGAGTAGAGCCATGTTAGTAAATTTGGTTGATGGAAACTGATAGAAGTCTATCATGTGTGTGTGTGTGTGTGTGTGTGTGTGTGTGTGTGTGTGTGTGTGTGTGTGTGTGTGTGTGTGTGTGTGTGCGCGTGTGTGTTGCTGTCTTGTTGCCTTGACATCCCATGTATTAGTTCTAAAATAGTGTAACTGTCATGCAAGCTTTCCTTCATTATTAAACTTCTGTGAAGATATGTTTGGCCATGGGGAAATATTATGTTGTTTGGAAACAGGTGAGGGTTATCAATGGAAAGGTTATTCAGCTGTTGAAAATCTACTGCTGTAAACTCTGTCCAACCAATACATGCATACATGGAAAACTGGACATTAAAATGATGATTATGATGATGATGTATGTGTGTGTGTATATATATATATATATATATATATATATATATATATATATATATTTGTGAGAACTGGTTTTCTTTGTCTTAATGAATATAGCCCCAGTCTTATCAGTCACTAAGATTTAGAAAATTGAAATTTCAAAGCAGTAAAGTTATTAATTTCCACAAATCATTATGTCTTTAATATAGTTGCACTGAAACGGATGACCTACAAGTGCCAAATCTACAGACATTGTAAAAGAAGAGCTGTGCAATATTAATTGTAAGTCTTCAAATTCCAAGGAAAGATTGCATATTCTTGGATTTGGAATCAGTACATTGTTTCCTTTGCATATCATATAGAATGGTAGCTGGGTGGAAAGGCACCTTGTGAAACACTGCCTCAGGGAATGAACCACAATGACATTGTCATAGAGTCTGCAAGGCTAACCTTCATTTTAGCAGGGAAAATAACCTGGAAACATTTATGCGAGTGTGTGCTTGTATGTGTGTGAGAGAGAGAGAGAGCAGGTACTTGTGAATGTATGTATATCACAAAGAAAATTTTTCAGGTGAGAAAAAAATACAAAATACATTTTTACCAGATTATAGATAACAGATGCAAATGTTGCTATAAATGAAAATGTAGTTTTTGTTTCCATTAAAATTCTTTTTTTTAATTTTTTTTATTAAAAGTGTCTGCATAGTCTCATAACAAACAAATTGCTTGCGTAGTTTGTCTATATGTGTAGATTTTTATATATTTACAGCAAACAAAATGTTTGAATACTTAGTCTAAATAGATGGGTAGACTTTTATATTATCATTTTAACATTCACTTTTCCATACTCACACAAGGTGGATGGAAATTAGGTGGGGTGGATTTTCAATGGCCAGATGCCTTTTCTGTCATTAACTGCCACACATTTCCAGCAAAGTTAATATTTCCCCATGACAGGATATGTTTTAACAGACAGTTGGAAACAAGGGATACCACTTGCACGATGGTTACATTCATTTACAGCTATTACAGCGAGTACAGGTAAGTAGACACTAACACACACACACACACACAGTAGAATAAGAAATGGAAAGTCCTTGGAACAGTATTATATACAAATAGTTTGTCTGGTAATTTTCCACTTCTATGATAAAATGTATATAAACACCTAATTTTTAAAAAACCTAATAATTAAAGCGGAAAAATCATCAGAAAAGCTATTTCTACTCATTTTCCCAAACATATATATATTTGTGTGTGTGTGTGTTTGTGTGTGAGTGATGCAACATATGGGTTCATAGAATCCCGTCACTATCACAGAAAGCTGCTCTAGTGAACCTGGCTATCATAGCAGATAGTAATCCAATATGGAGGAGTATAATGCAGTGATGTATGCAGCTGAAGTTCAGGAGATCCAATCAATGAAACTATTTCATGAGAATATACAGCATAGAAAGTAAAGAGATTTGAGAGGTGAATATAGTTAATTAACCACTTGATGACTGTAAGATTACAGCTGTTTCACAGCCTCCATCATGCAATAATAATTTCAGTGTGTAATAAATTGTTTTACATGTCTACACCAATATGTAAGCTATGCATTGTAGAATATAATTATACATTTACAAATCAATGCAGATATACAATGCTAGCTCTTCAGATCATCAGAATATCATAGTTACATCAATGCTTCAACTCTGGGGCTATGAAACAACTGTAATGCTATGGATATCAAGTGGTTGAATAAATATACTCACCTATCATACCTCCTGACTTTTTATGACATACACACATGTATGTATATACAATGGGCATCTTTCAGTTTCTGCCAACTGAATCCACTCAAGGCTTTGGTCAGCCTGTGACTATAATAGAAGGCACTTTCTCAAGTTATAGTGAGACTGAAAAGGAAACTTTGTGGCTGGGAGGCAAACTTCTTATTACACACCAAGCCTGCACCTTTATATATTCACAAACTAAATGTTTGCATAGTTTGTTTGTCTACAGAAATGTATAGATGTCAACGTAAAGAAAATATGTGCATTGTTTATTTGCCTGCATAAATGTCTAGATATCTACATAGTCTTAGCAAGGAGAATGAAAACTCTGTCCATATTTTGTTTGACAAATCTATTTGTTACAATCAATACAAACACATGTATTCTTTCAATGGAAGTAATTAAAGTTGAAACGGTTTTAGAGCATCTGTCTACAATTAAAACTCTGTTGTGATAATTTAAAATTAATTGCATCTCATTGTCTATCAATCAGTGTCAAGCAAAACTGTTAATGTGTAAATATATATCTTGTTTCCTGTTTTGGTTTTAGCCTGAAATACATTGAAAATTTACGCTGTATTATTGTTAAGAAGTTAATCTAGTCTTCTAATCAATCAGTTGTCATTACTGAATGATATACCAAACTAGGAAATATTCTTAAAATTATATATGAATGAAAATTCATTTTTGAAAATATAAAAACAATTATTAATCAAAAACATAATTGAAATCTTATCTTTTACTTGTTTCAATCATTGAACTGTAGCTATGCAGGGGTGCCACTCTGAAGGGTTTCATCAGACAAATCAACCACCATACTTAATTTTTAAATATTCTACCAGACTCTTTTGCTGAACTACTAAGTTATGGTTGTTAAGTAGCGGGAGGACACACACACACACACACACACAGAGGACGAGCTATTACAGGACGGTGTGACTGAACCTGGAACCATATAGTTGGGAAGAAAACATTTTGGATCTATTTTAAAACGGGGGCCACATTTTTAATTAATGTTTTACGTAGTGTTTTTGGTACCGAAAGACTTTCAAACTTCGTATACTTATCTATTTTGTGTTATAGAATAGAAAAATATTTTTGTATTCGAATTTATTTCATATAAAAAATTGTCTTATTTCGATAATTTCAGCCAATCACTGACAAGTATTCAGTTGTTTACATTTACTCCTTTGGCTGATTAAGCGATGTAAAGCGTATTTAATCTCCATACCTTCGTTTTATTTGCTTTTTTCATTTTAAATTTGCTTTAACTCTAACCCTAGGGTTAGGGTTAGGGTTAGGGTTAATTGTTTCAGAATCGTTTGTTTATGTAGTCGGCACTTAATGTATATCGGCTGAATGGTTGAAATTACAGAAATACGACAACTTTCACATGGAATAACTTATGGATTTCTTTTTTTTTTAAGAAGACTAAGAGAAAAAGATGTTTTATATGACACATTCTACCAGTGTTCCAAGTTTCAAAGTGTTTCGTTAATGAAAAATGTGGCCCCCGTTTTAAAAAAGATCCAACATTTTTTATCTGACAGCAATTCCTGCTACTTCATAGCACTTCACACCTATATATTTAGTCTATCAAAAACTACCTCCAAGGAGATGGAGTTCAATTTAGACAAAAAGGAAAAGAGCAATTTTCCATCTTGACTGATTTTGTGTAACCCAGTATATTTTGCAATGTAATTCTGGAGCAAAAGCAACAATTAGTTTTTCAAAAATTTTGTTATGAATAAGTCTCATTGAAAACATTAATTCTAAGTTTTCCAACAGACCAAATTATTAGCATAGACACAGTGCTTATAAATAAAGAATACTGGAATAGTATAATAAAGAATCTAAAAATAGTATTTCAGATAATATGGATGCTTTACTTCTAAAAAAATTGTGATTTACTCAGTTAAAATGTTATCCAAAGGCTCAAGTCTAAGAAAGAAAAAAGAAAAAAAAAGAGAAATATTTCTATTTCACCCAAGAATTATTCAATGCTTTCTGAAGACCAATTTCTCATAATTGATATGATAAGATTTTGGGTTCAGCCCCACTACATGACACTGTGGGCAAGTGTCTTTCAGTATAGCCTGACACTAAACAAAGCCTTGTGAGTGACTTGGTCGGCAGAAATTGAAAGAAGTGTGCTATATGTATATATGAGTGTGTGTTTGTGTGACTGTTTCCAATCATCCATGGCAACATTTGCAACCATGGGGTTGATTTGTTTGACTAAAACCCTTCAAGGCAGTGCCCCAGCATGGCCACCGCCAAATGACTGAAACAATTAAAAGATAAATGAGGAAATTGCAATACACCCAATCAGTTTCAATAAATTCCATCTAATCTGCGCAAGCATGGGGACGTGGATGTTAAACTGATGATGATGTTGAATAGCCTCAAGCTACATGTAGATCTAAATTTGCATACTAAATGTTTATATTGCAGTGGCTGTGTGGTAAGAAGCTTGCTCCCGGGTTTGGTCCCACAGTGTGGCATCTTGGGCAAGTATTTTGTACTAAACCTTGGGCCAACCAAAGCCTTGTGAGTGGATTTGGTAGATGGAAACTCAATATATGTGTGTGTCTTTGTGTCCACGTTTGTCGCCCACCACTGCTTGACAACTGGTGTTGGTGTGTTTACATCCTGTAACTTACATTATTTACATTTGATGGATATTCATCCTCATCTTGTTTGTTAACACAACATTTTGGCTGATATACCTTCCAGCCTTCATCAGGTGTCTTGGGGAAATTCCAAACGTGGGTTCTCATTCCTTAGGTATTTTTCGATATTATTATTATTATTATTATTATTATTCAGGTCACTGCTTGGAATTGAACTCAGAATCTTGGGGTTAGTAGCCTGCACTCTTAACCACTATTCCATATACCTGTGGGCAATTACGGAGTGAATTTCAGGGCTTATAAATCAATATTTTCCTATCCTTCCTTAATACCAGTTCCCATATGCTACTCATATCTGCACTCAGTCTGCTTAGGAGGTTGTTGTGTCCTAGCATATGCGCTGCTTCTTTTGGTTTTCATATTTTCCAGTGGTGTTCTCTGTCTATTATTTCAATTTTATCCCACAGGGGGAGGTGGTCTCTATTTTTCCATACACGATCAGCTATACCCGATTTATCTCCTCATGTCACAGCTTTGCGATGTTCCTCTACCCTTCTTTTGAGGGGGCAGCATGTTTTACCTTTGTATAACCTACCACACCTGCATGGGATGGAGTACACGCAGTTTTTGGTCATATTCTCTTCTATTGGTAGTTTTACTCAAAGGAGATATTTACTAACCCCAAGATTCCGAGTTCAATTCCAGGCAATGACCTGAATAATAATGATAATAATAATAATAATAATAATAATAATAATAATAATAATGATAATAATAATAACACCGAAAAATACCTTAGGAATGAGAACCCAGGTTCGAAATTTCCCCAAGACACCTGATGAAGGCTGGAGGGTATATCAGCTGAAACGTTGTGTTAACAACAAACAAGATGAGGACAAATATCTGTCAAATGTAAATAATGTATAATTCCTCATCTCTTAAATATAGAACAGTATAACCCTGTAACTTAGTAGTTCAGCAAAAGAGACTGATAGGATAAGTACTAGCCTTAAAAAAAAAAAACGATGTCGTGGGGTTGAGTTGTTTGACTAAAACCCTTCAAGGCAGTGCCCCAGCATGACCACAGCCAAATGAGTGAAACAATTAAAAGATAAACGATAAAATTGCAATACACACAAACACACACACACACACACATGCACACACAGAGTAGAACCCAAACTGTTATGCTTGAATAGTGTTTTGCCACTGTGATCACATTATACATATGCACATGTAATGGGTATTGCATATTATATACATGCAAATATAATTTTGTACATTATGTGAACATTTTATACATATGCGCATATAATATCTTTGTACTTTATATGTATGCACATAAAATGGCTATATATATTAAGCTTGTGCATATATGATGAGTATGTACATTACTGATATGCGCAGTTTATACATTGTTGGTGCAAATTATTTTCATCCAAACATTAACATTCGTTTTTTCCTTAAACTATAACATTAATTAACTGTTTCAGTTGTTCTAATTAGAATGGCTCAATATAGTTGTCAAGCAATTTGAATTTTAATCCCTTGAGTGAAGATCATTATTTATTTTTGTACATTAAGCCACACTGCTTACCAATGTGGAAACCTGATTACCTTAGCAGTCACAAGCGGTGAAAATAGAACATTTTCATTTATTTGCCTTTTACTTTCCTTTTTGTTTCTTTTACTTGTTTCAGTCATTGGACTGTGGCCATGCTGGAGCACGGTCATGTGGGGTTTAGTCAGAAAAAAATGAACCTCGGTACTTATTTTTTAAGTCTAGTTGCTTATTTTATTGGTTTCTTTTACCAAACTACTGAGTTACAGGGATATAAGCAAACCAACAGTGGAGGACAAACACAAACACACACGCTTGTGTGTGTGTGTATATCATCATCATCATCGTTTAACGTCCGCTTTCCATGCTAGCATGGGTTGGACGATTTGACTGAGGACTGGTGAAACCGGATGGCAACACCAGGCTCCAATCTAATTTGGCAGAGTTTCTACAGCTGGATGCCCTTCCTAACGCCAACCACTCAGAGAGTGTAGTGGGTGCTTTTACGTGTCACCCGCACGAAAACGGCCACGCTCAAAATGGTGCCTTTTATGTGCCACCCGCACAAGCCAGTCCAGGGGCACTGGCAACGATCTCACTCGAAAATCCTACGGGAGCCAGTCAGGCGGTACTGGCAACGGCCACGCTCAAAATGGTGC
>NC_068986.1:4444516-4445483 GCF_001194135.2 Octopus bimaculoides | reverse complement strand
AAGAGCTCTCTAAACTTTGCCCAGGCTATTCTTATTCTAGCAGCTACACTTTCAGCGCACCCACCCCCACTACTAATTTGGTCGCCCAGATAGCGGAAGCTATCGACTACCTCTAGTTTTTCACCCTGGAATGAGATAGAAGTTGTTTCCTGTTTGTTTACAGTCTTTATTGCACCTGAACATCTGCCACAAACAAAAACTAACTTGCTAGTTAACCTGCCTTTGATGTTGCTGCACCTCTTATGTGTCCATAGCTAGCACCAGGTACATCTTATAGAGTTACTACCTACTCCTTTTCTACATACTGAGCAGGGCCATCTAATATATATATAAAATTATTTTAAAGGAGAAAGTCAAAACAAGACTTATCTCCTGCACACTGTGTTAATGTCCAAACATCGCATTGGTTGACTCAGGGTTATGTGGTAGATGACACTTGCCCAAAGTTCTGTGCAGTGGAGTGAACTCGAATCCATATGGTTGCAAAATGAGCTTCTTAACCACACAGCCATGTCAGCACTTTAACTCAGTATGGAGAAGATAAGTCTTGTTTCAACTTCCTTCCTTAAAATAATTATATATATATATATATAATTATTATAGGCGTTGGAGTGGCTGTGTGGTAAGTAGCTTGCTTACCAACCACATGGTTCCGGGTTCATTCCCACTGCGTAGCACCTTGGGCAAATGTCTTCTACTATAGCCTCAGGCTGATCAAAGCCTTGTGAGTGGATTTGGTAGACGGAAACTGAAAGAAACCCGTCGTATATATGTATATTTTATTTATATGTGTGTGTGTCTGTGTTTGTCCCCCCAACATCGCTTGACAACCAATGCTGATGTGTTTACATTCCAGTAACTTAGCGGTTCAGCAAAATAGACCGATAGAATAAGTACTAGGCTTACACAGAATAAGTCCTGGGGTTGATTTGCTCGACTAAAGGCGGTGCTCCAGCATGGCCACAGT
>NC_068986.1:4437204-4444368 GCF_001194135.2 Octopus bimaculoides | reverse complement strand
ATATATATATATATATATATATATATATATATATATACACACATTCACACGCACACATGCTGGGCTTCCACAAAGTTTCTGTCTACCAAATTCACTCACAATGCATTGGTTGACTCAGGGCTAAGGAGCTGTGCAGTAGGACTGAACCTGAATCCACATGGTTGCAAAATGAGCTTCTTAACCACACACCCATGCCAGCACGTATGTTGAGGATTTTAATGTTTTTTCATAATTACTGCCAAAATACTGTTCAATTTGTCTTTTTTCAGTGACAAAAACTCCATGTATTAAAATGATGACAAACAAATAAATATTAATTTCATTTTGCTGCTGCAAAATATTACAACTTATAAGAAGAATGGTTATACAACAGATGCTAAAAAACAGCACCAGATTTACCAATTCCACACAATGTATATTACATTGATAATACAGTTCAGTTTAAATAAAAGAAAATATAACAATATGAACTGAAATTTATTATTTAGCAAAGATGTTAACAAATAACAAAGTTATCTAAATGATGATTAAGCAATGAGTAATATATATATATATATATATATAGTGTATATGTTTTCATTCATGTGCGTTAACTACAGCATTAGGGCATTTTAGCTCTTATTTCTAGCAATGTAGGTGTTTTTAACACCCTAGTCACATTTAGTGACAATTATAATTCTACTTTTTGGTGAAACATTGCAACCTGCTGTTTATATTAATTTTGCATATACACCTTAGTGATTCGCTAAATCATTAATTAATTTGGATGATGAAAACATATATTCTAATAGAGAAACAAGTCTGGAAAAAGCAGAAAACTGAGCTGGCTTAACTGATGATGGCAACAGAAATTGCCAAAACTGATGCCAGTCCTAAGAATTTTTGGTCAATATTTTTCAGACAATAATGGTCACTGTTAGTGTATATGTTTTCATTTATGTGTGTTAACTACAGCATTAGAACATTTTAGCTCTTATTTCTAGCAACGTAGGTGTTTTTAACACCCTACTCACATTTAGTGACAATTATGAATATATAAATATATATATATATATATATATATATATATATATATATATATATATATATATATGTATCAATAATAAAGAGTATGGAGACTTGCTCGTCCACAAATTTATTTTATAATTTTAAATAGCATATTATAATGACCTACATGTGTTTTCATAGCACTGACGACTCATGGTTGCAGATGCATTTCAAGGATGAGCAAATGAATGGACCCTGATGAAGCTGCACCAATAATAATTCAAGGCTGCATCTGCAACCATGAATAATCAGTACAGTGGAAACACGTGTAGGTCTGTTATATTCCATATTTAGTTGGATTGTTATAATGCTCACTTCAGTATACACTATACTTAGTAAAACCAGTAAAGACATGACTATATCTGACCACCTACAATGTACTCTGATACTTCACGAACTTCTCTTTACTTATAGTGACTAGGTTATTCCAGTCATCACATGGGAGGGGTGTACCATTATTACTAATTCCCTACAAAATCTCCTCTTTTAAGGTATTTTAGGAAGTTTCATTTTATTTAGTAATAATTCTTTTCATTAACCCCACCTCCCATTTTAGATTTTGTTCCCCCTTTTTTGTGCAATTTTTATGATTTTTTTTCTCTTGGTATCTATTTTCAGGAACTCTGTATGTTTTCATTTTCTCTCACTTGTATGCCTGGGTTCAATCACCTGCAGTGGCGTTGGTACTTGGAATGTATCGTACAATCATTCCATCAGTTCCTTCAACCTCTTTGGTTCGCTTTCCATGAATCCCTTTTTCAGTTGGTTCCCGTGTCTCCTTTGTATGACTTTTCTACTTTTTATCCAATACATCATTTTACCTATGCAATTGGTAATCATGCCATCTTCCCAACTCTGCTTTCCATTCTTGTATGCCATCATATACACCTTTTCACTAACTTTGAAGAATCTTGCTATGTCTTCCCTAGCACATTTTCTTTTCTTGCCAGGTAGCAATTGATCAAAGACTGAGTTTACTTTCTTTGCAAACATCAGCTCTGCTGGTGAGTTACCTGCTAGTGTATTCAGATTTGGTGTTGCATGGTACACTCTTAAAAATTCTTATCCACCTTATCCGTGACTTCCTTATTTGACTTCCTTGGGGCTCTCTTGAAGGTATTGACAAAGCGTTCTGCGTGTCTGTTAGATTTGGGATAGTATGACATAGTAGTTATATATTCTACTGTGAACATTACATACAAATTGCTACACACAAATTGTGTTCCATTGTCATACTATCTTGTCTAGGATGCCAAATCTTGCAAACAATTTGTGTAAAAAAATTATTACAGTTGAGGAGAAGGTTAGTGAGAGAGAATTAGAGAGTGACAGGTTGGTGAAGAGGGTTGAGTAAGAAGAGATGCAATGCTACTCTATGTTATACTTGGGTGGATAAAGTGGTACACAAAAGAATGATAAGATGGAAGTGGGTAACATGATGGAAAAGAAGTGCTAGAGGAGTAGAGAGAAAAGGGTCACATAAAGAAGTGTGAAGGGGAGAGAAAATGAAGTAGGAGGTGAAAGGAGCTGATGCACTGCTACTCCACATTATATATGGATGGGCAGAGTGGTGAGTGAAGGAGAGACAAGATGAAGATGAGGGGGCCCCCATCGCATATCCAAGAGAGTGTAGTGATGAAGATGACAGAAAACCATGTCAGCAGGTGACACACAATGCTGCAGAAGAGCTGACCCCTGCAGAAGCTTAGTGCATGCACCTCTTCCATGCCTTGTTTTGTGCAGACATTCTCTTCATTCCCATTCTATACCTTAAGCATCCCCTCACCATGTATTCTTCTAACCACTTTGCCTATTCTGTACCCCTTTTTTATTCACCGTGGTACCCATAAATGAGAGAAAAGTACTTGTGCATATTGAATATCTCCCTTTCCCATACCTTCACCACCCTGTCGATCATATGCTTACCCCTGGCCATGGGGAAATATAATCTCACTTGGAAACAGGTGAGAGTTGGTGAGAGAAATGGCATCTGACCATAGAAAATCTGCCTTAATGAATTCTGCCTGACCCATGCAATCATAGAAAAGAGAACATTAAAATGATGATGATGATGAAATAGTCATTTAAAGAGAATGATTTACATAATACGTTTTCTGCACTTTTGTGTAATAGAAGTTTTTTTTATAACTACAAACTTATTTGGATATGTTGAAAACAAAAAAGAAGAAATGAATACTAATGTATTCCCCAGAATGTTTCTACTTTATAAGAATTGTTTGGAGGAGGGGCAGAAAATTATACAAGATACAGTAGTGAGAAATATTTGCAGTATTTCTATTTCATATGGCATAATGACAGCTTACTTCAAGATAGATTAAACATGGTTCTCTGTAAAGTAAATTTTGATTTATTTCCTTTTTTGAAATTTTGTATCATTGAAATAAATGCTATTATATTTTGTGTATTGAGTTAATGAACCTACATAGAAATGCAGAATATTTGTGACAATATGCAGAAACAAAAATATAATGAAATTAAAGAGGAAAAGAAAAGAAAACCAAAAAAAAAAAAAAAAAGGATGACATAAAATAATAGCCGAAAAAGGACAAGTAAAGTTACTTAGTGAAAAATATATACAGACTTGTTAAATATTTCTGGAGAAAATAACATTGAAAAGCATAAAAACAAGATGGTCAATATAGACTTATCAAGTTATCTGAATGAAGGAAGAATGACAATGAGATAGTCAGTCATAAAACTGAATTTGGTTAATAAAATAAACAGGACAAGTGAATTAATTTAATTAGATATTGATAAAAATAATATTAAATCAACAGACTTGTAAATTCGTGCTTTTAGAAATAGCTGTCATCTAAGACAGTGGCTCAATTGGTAAAGTGCTTGAATTATAGGCTTTTCATACTTAAAAAGAAGTTCAATGAAAGATATCACAAATGATATGATATTCAGGGGAAATTATTCTCGAGTGATTATGAGAAGAACTAACATAACAATGTATTACTGGAGATCAATAGGATACTTTAATGAGTTTCTCTAATGAAGTGATCTACTTTAAAACATCATAAATATAAGTAGACTTCTCTCAAACAGATGTCTACAAATATATACTAACATACACAGATATACAAATACATACACACACACACACAGAAGTATATTTTTACATAGATGCATCCACGTTGAGAAATACACATGCACACAGACAAACATGGATATAGGTAAGTGTATGTGGGGTGGGTGGGGGTGGGGGGAGTCATTCACCTTTAGTTTCCAAGCTTTCACTTGTAGCTTTGAAAATTGTATCAAGTGTAGCATCCTACACAGTAAATCACTAAACCAAGTGATGGTAGCGTTTATTAAGTGCTGCTGACAGACAAGCAGATAATCTCTGGATATTGGGCAAGACATTTGTACAGTTTGTGAATAACTCATCCATTATCAATGAGGAGGTAGCAGTAACTTGCTTGCTACAAATGGCGACTGGTATGTTAGTTACTAAGAATGAGGTCAACAAAGCCTTAGCTGTTTTTTAAATGGCAAACCCTTGAATTTGGACTAGGGGACTGTCTTAATCCTTTAGTTTATATATTTCTTTTGAGATACACTCCCTTTATTTCAATTAATTTTGAAAATAATAAAAAAAATTTAGTAAAATAGTTGTCATAATCAAGCTGGTGTTTGGAACATAAAATAACTAAAAATTTTGATGGAAAATTTTAATTCAGATCTTTTAGAACAGTAGGATTGTATCACAAAACTAGGGAACAATCTCAGCTCAGTTGGTATCAAAAAGCTTAAGGCTCACTGGCATGAAAAGGATATCTCACAGGAGTTTAGAAATATCTCAGTAATCTACTCCTGTAAGCAGGAAAGAAATCCTCCTATGCCAACTACCAAAACATATTCTTACCACTAGTTGGTGGAAAGGCCCTTGTCTGAGTAATGCTGAACTGGATGCATGTCCATAAACTTCTGTCTGACTGGATAATGAACACCTTCCAAATGTCTTTTCTACAGTAAGATGATAAGGAAAAATGTTTGGATATTACATAATACTAATAATACAAGGACATCACTGAGTTCTCAATAAAAATTGTCAACAACAATACTAAGTTAGGGCAGCGTTGTTGCTGAGAGATCTGAGTAAACCAAGTGAAGACTTGTCAGCCACTTCCAGACACAGCCTATGAGTTCTTCAGATGCAAGTCATGTTATAGCTATCATCCATATAGGAAAATTAAAACGTGTGCGTGCTTCTGAGTGTGTTCATATGTTATTTTCTAGCATATACTTATTGTTTATTTACAAAATTGTTTCTTTATTATAAAAGCTTAGGCTTAGGAAGTTGGAATTTATATCAATTTCGAAAGTATTTAGGTTGAAAGTACAAGAATATACTGAAACAGCAGGAAATGAAGTACTTTGCTCAAGGATACAACAAGACAAAACTCTGCAATCACCCTAACCCAACACCTTAACCACTAGGCTGTATGCCTTCCACTTTCTTTATTATATTGTCATTTAATCACTGTTATTATTAATGACACCAATATAAAGTCTACATTTATAAGAAATATTTATTTATACCAAGCATTCTTGAAAACAGTCATCAAGATTAGCATAAGAAAACAAATGATTATATGATGAAATGATTTTATAAAATTGTTTTCTCATTCACCAGTTTCGATAATCATAGTATGATTATTACGGTTTTAAAGTTGGTAAGTTTTTATTATCCTTTCTTGAACATAGTCATTAAAAAAATACTGTCTCGAACAGCATATTTTAGTAATAGCAGAATTAAGAATAGCAATTCTGAATAATTTAATTTGCAAAGAATTCTTAATTTGAAGTTTTGTGTTAAATTATAGTATTTTGAGATTTTTCTTTTAACAAGAACTTACATTATTAATATATTTAGTGTATTACTGTAGAGCTGTGTTACTTAATCCCCTCATACAACTATCAAATAGTTTATAAATAATGTTTGTTTGAGCAACATCAATGTTTTTAAAGAAACTTAGTGACTTCGAAAGGCTTTCAGTAATCAGACCCATAAGTAATGTTGGATATTCAAAGTCATAAATAAATCATAACTTAAGTGAGCTCTGACCAGAGCAAACTGACTGGAGTGAGCTCTTACCTGAGTGAGCTCTGATTCAAGTGAACTCTGTTTTAGGTTAGCTGGAGCCTAGATAAACTGTGACTTGAGTGAACTTCAATTTAGATAAGCTGTGACTCTTGCGAACCGTGATCCAGGTGAGCCACAACCTTTGTGAGTAGAAACTCAGGTTAGCTGCAACATTCCTGTTGACAAAACTAACTACTCAACAAATCATAGCCAACGGGATTATGCAATCTGCGACAAAAAGCAACCAATTCTTCCTCAAAAAACACTTCTTTCTTAAAAAAGTAACATTAGATAATGCTGTCCAGATGCCTTATATTTGGAAATAAGGTAGAATGGTTATAGTTAGAATATTGTTGATCATAGGTTTACTCAATTTACTTACGATTGTCCTGGGGCTAAACACATATGAGCCAACAAAGGAACTTCTGCAAGATTGCACAGCCTCCTAGAAATAGCAACCAAATCTCCCTCAAATCATATCTTATAAGTAATGGTGTCATATATACCACTAAAAAAAAAGATAGGGATGGTTAGGGAGTTGAAATGCCTTTCATTATAGGTCAGCATATTTAGCTCTGACTTGGTGTAAAATAATAACACCCAAAACAAATTCCATTATCAAAACTTGAAAATTGTTTCAAGATGGAGTCATAGTTTCATGTTGAAACATATTTTCTTATTTTATTTATTTATTTATTTATCATTTTTGCATGAAGACTTTCTTCAATGCTTTAATTGCTTGAAGTATATACTAATGGATATATTCCATGAAATACAAATTAACAAAGAAAATTTCTTCTTTGTATTTTTCATCCGGCCAAGCTGTATCTAAAAAGTTGTCTAAAGGAATAATTTATTATTCAGGGGTTGTTTAGGTATTACTTAACATCCCTGATCTAGTTGTAAGTAGCGTTTTTAAGTGTCATTTTAATGCAAGCATCAACATTTTTCTTTGTTAGAATCTCAGAGTTGCTTGTTAGTAAGATGACACTCCTCTATCTTGC
>NC_068986.1:4432204-4434704 GCF_001194135.2 Octopus bimaculoides | reverse complement strand
TGCTAAACAATCTTGGTTGTTGGTGGGCCACAGTATCATCCTAGTTATTGGTAAGTATGTAAAGTAATTTGCTGGTTAACTTAAATACTGCTAAAGCTCCTTTTTGTTCTTTAAACTACTCATTGATATGAATGAAAGAACTCCTCTCTCAATGTTTAGCTGCTGAAGCAAGTCCTAATAAAGCATTCCAGTCATCACAATTTTTATATATCATTTATATATCATTCAGATTACAACAGAGTCAAATGTAATGCTTATTTATTCACACTGTTTTGAATTAACCATGCATTATCTCTTAGCTTCAACATTTTGATGATGTGATTGTTTATTTTTAGAATGACATTGTAGGATAGGTGTGAGAGACCAGATCTGGTCAGTCTGAAAATAAAACAGATAAAAGATTCAGGTCAGCTATGAGCAGTTTAAATGCTAAAGAGTTAAGACATTAGAATGGGATTTGAAAGATATTTTGCTTCTATTTCTACCAGGTTGAGCACAATTGTTGAAGCTCTCTCAGATTGACAACTCCAACTTAAAACAGTAGATGTCCGTATGTGTCTACTATTTACCACTCTTCTGGAGCTGCAAGGCAAGTGGAAAGGTCATGGCTAAGTACAGAGAATTATCTACCAAACCTAATTCTGATCATATTAGAGTAGTGTTCATACATCTGAGTTAGTACTACTGTTACTCATACAACATCCAGCATTATGTCTATTCATTCATCCATGTGCTTCAACTACAAAACCACAGAGACATTGTTTGTTCTCTCTCCCTTACATTGCTACTAAAATGGATTCTGCTCTACTGAACTTGCTAACTACTACATAACACTTTTTCCCACATGTCCCAATAAATCTCCTCAGATTCTTTGTTTTTTTGTCTTTTTTGTTTTTGTTCTGCTATTTTTCAAACAAACACCACACTTAACACTTCGCTCAATCCTTCTTTCACAGACTTGCAGTCCTTTGAAAATCCATTCTCACCTATGGTTAAAAATGGGTATCAACCTACAAAAATAGAATTTGAACATTGATTATAAAAAATTCATCAATCGACTGGGTCTACTAAAAAAAAACTGTAGTAAGGCCAAGTCTCAGGAGTATTTCTTTTCTGCCAACCATTAATCATTAGTTGTAACTCATATCTGTGGCTTCAAGAAGTTGTAATATGTATAACAACCACATCTCAGCAAACTATTTAACAAGTGGACTAAACCAAATAAGGGTACTTATTGGGACCAAAATCCTTGGTTAGTCAGGACATGGTGAGTTCAGGGAACTGAATGAATAAAAACAACAGTGGTTTCAACAGTTACAACGAACATTGAAGAATGTTAAGAGCGTAATCACACTCCACAGATCCTCCTGTTATTGACCGACTTCCAGCCATATTGGTCCTCATTTGCTCCTGGATCAACGTAGTTCTAGAGGAGAAAAATGAGGCCAACATTACATAATTCTCCTTCACATAAGCTAATTCATGTTGGAGTCATGAAATATCATACAATGTCACAGTCAACAAAGAGAGGATTATTCTACGCCCAAGACAACAACAATAGTCCAAAACAAACCATAGAATCAGATCTAAACAGTGTTCATTATTAATTAACATTCATCATTAATCAACATTCATTATTAATTAACACAATTATAGTAGTAAGCTGGCAGAAATGTTAGGGTGCTGGACAAAATGCTTGGCAGCATTTCTTTCAACTCTACATTCCAAGTTCAAATTCTGCCATGGTCTACTTTGCCTTACATTCTTTGGTGGGGCTGATAAAATTAGTACCAGTTGAGCACAAGGGTCAATGTAATCAACTAGTCCTCCTCCAATCCCAAATTCTAGGCTTTCTGTCTGTGGTAGAAAGGGTTATTAATCAGCACACTGGAAGGTTGATGTACAGGAAGTCTTCACCCTCTACCATCGCTATGATATTCAAAGATGACATTTTATTAGCCTCTTTTTTTAATATATATATATATTTTTTAACCACAGTCATTTTATTGAGAACAAGAAGTGACAGAAGATGACGAAAAGTACATATTTCAAACTATGAATTAAGTTTAATGTAGTATGTGAAATCAAATATTATATTATTAAGCTTCTAGAGACTATAAATTTGAGACAACTTATATTTAATTAGGACACTAGAGTAAACATTAATGGCAATAAACTACTACATTGGATATACAACTTTATAAATATACATACATGAATTACAACCACACACATACACATATACATGTATATATGTGTGTGTGTGTGTGTGTATATATGCACACTAGCTTTGTATTTATACAAACATATTCATTTATATGCAGGTTTGTGTCTTTCAGTTTTGTCAAGGTAGTGCACCAATATATCTACAGGCCAATGAGTAAAAGTATGGAAAAAAGAAGGCATATACAACCAACACATATGTAAGTACACACCAATGAATGTATTTAGACATGCACATTTTATATGTATATATATATATATATATATATATATATAT
>NC_068986.1:4425623-4432194 GCF_001194135.2 Octopus bimaculoides | reverse complement strand
TATATATATATATATATATATATATATATATATATATAAATCACAGGGTAGCAAGAAAGTTTTAGAAATTTGACTTACTACCAGTGGTCTAGCGAGAAGAAAAAAATAGTCAAATAGACTATATATTATTCATTTAAAATACAGAGATGCCTATAATAGGACACCTAACCCGCTAGGAAGAGCAGCCAAAAACTCTATACCACAATTGGGGATAATTTCGAAAGAGAATTGTCTTTCAAAATTATCCCTAATTGTGGTATAGAACGTTTGGCTGTTCTTTCTGGCAGGTTAGATGTCCTATTATAGGCATCTCTGTATTTTAATTGAATTATATATATATATATATATATGACAGGCTTCTTTCAGTTTCTGTTGACCAAATCCACTCACAAGGCTTTGGTCAGCATGAGGGTATAGTAGAAGACATACCCAAGGTGCCACACAATGGCACTGAACCTGGAACCATGTGGTTGGGAAGCAAGCTTCTTATTTCTTTATTGCCCACAAGGGGCTACACACAGAAGGGACAAACAAGGACAGACAAATGGATTAAGTCGATTATATCGACCCAGTGCATAACTGGTACTTATTTAATCGACCCCGAAAGGATGAAAGGCAAAGTCGACCTCGGCGGAATTTGAACTCAGAACGTAATGGCAGACGAAATACCGCTAAGCATTTCGCCCAGCGTGCTAACGTTTCTTACCACACAACCACACCTGCACTATAGTGCATGTGTTTATTTGGCTAAAAAAAAAAAAGACTACTCAAGTAACTAAAGAGGCATGTAAGACAGGTTGCCTCTAGAAGCTCCTCTATGCTGATGATTGTCCTTATAGCTGAATCATTTTCAGAACTTGGAAAAAAATTTTAGGTGTAGAAGTAAGGTCTAGAATTGAAGGAACTTAAAGCAAGGTCTAGAATTGAAGTTAACTTTAAAAAAAACCAAAGTCTTAGTAAGTAGGAAAGCAGACAAATCACAAATGCTTTCAGGTAGATGGCCCTGCTTGATCTGTAGGAAAGGTGTAGGTAGAAATTCCATCAGATGTATCTAGTGGAAGGTATGGACACATAAGAGGTGCAGCAATATCAAAAGAAGGCTAACTGGGAAGATAGTTTTTGTGTGCGGGAGGTGCACAGGTACAATAAACACTAAAAATGTACAGAAAACAGCCTCCATCAAATGCTAGAGGTAGTTGATAGCTTCTGTTATCTAAGTGACCAAGTCAGGAGTGGAGGTGGATGCTACGAGAGTGTAGCTGCGAGGATAAAAATAAGCTGGGCAAAGTTCAGAGAGCTCCTAACTCTGTTGGCAACAAAAGGCGTCTCCCTCAGAGTGAAAGGCAGACTGTGTGTGAACAGCTATGCTACATGGCAGTGAAACATGGGCTGTGACCACTGAGGACGTGTAGGCATGAAAGAAATGAAGCTAGCAAAGAAGTGTGCAACGCCAGTGTGCATGTATGACAGAGTGTGAGTGCCTTCAAAGAAAAGTTGGGCATAAGAGGCATCAGATGTGGTGTGCAAGAGATACGACCATGCTGGTATATTCATGTGAAGCGTATCGATGAGGACAGCTGTGTAAAGAAGTACTGATCTCTAACTGTGGAGGGAACCTGTGGAAGAGATAGACCCAGGAAGACATGGGACAAGGTGGTGAAACATGATCTTCAAACATTGGGTTTCATGGAGGCAATAAATTGTGACTCAGATCTTTGGGAATATGCTGTACTTGAGAAGATAAGTCAAGCCAAGTGAAACCATAGTCATGGCTGGGCACCCATGCAGGTGGCACATAAAAAGCACCTTTCAAGCGTTGGGCCTCACAGGGGCAATATGGCTGACACTGGTGTTGCATAACTAGCATCTGTGTTGGTGGCATGTATGAAGCACATTTTGACAGTTGGGCCTCATGCAGGCAATGTAGCTAATGCTGGTGTTGTGTAGTTAGCACCTGTGCCAGTGTCATGTAACTAGCACCTGTGCTAGTGGCACGTAAAAAGCACCTTCCAAGCGTTGGGCCTCATAGTGGCAATGACAAATGACCGAGACCTGCTTAAGCAGAAAACCCGTCAAGCCAAGTGAAATCGTAATCACAGCAGACACTGGCATCATGAAAATGACACCTGTGCCGGTGGCATGTAAAAGCACCCATTACACTCTCAGAGTGGTGGCATTAGGAAGGGCATCCAGCTGTAGAAACTATGCCAAATCAGTCTGGAGTCTGGTGCAGCCCCTCAGCTTGCCAACCCTGGTTAAACCATTCAACCTATGCCAGCATGGACAATGAATGTTAAATGATGATGATGATAATGATGATATATGTATATACACGTGTGTGTGTGTGTGTGTGTGTGTGAGGGGATAAAATTTTCTTTATGGTTGGATTTAAAATTAGCATTTCTGTATACACACACACAAACTCATATATTTACACACACATGCATATACACATATACAATATATGCATATGCTCCCGCAGACAGTTATTGATAATTATGAATAATCAGTCATTGTTATGGAAATGAAACTTAAGATTGCAGGTGACTTTAAAAAGTTGCACTAAAGGAGTGTCAGTTTGTGTGTGTGTGTGTTTGTGTGCATGCGTGTATGTGTGTGTGAACTTATATGTGTGTGTATATGTCCATATATGTGTATGTCCATATATATATATGTGTGCACATATGTGTGTGTGCATTTATATATTTGCATGTATATATATATATATATATATATATATATATATATATATATATGTGTGTGTGTGTATACATACATGTACACATAAAGTAGAACTGCATTAGCACTAGTACTAACTAAAACAGCAATAACAGTTCAGTATATTAGTTTTCTAATATATCTCATCTAACTCTCAATGTTCTTAATTACATATTTCAGTGGGGAAAACATTTTTTTTTCCAATCACAATTGCTATGCACCAGAAACTTTCTGATTCTGTTTTGTCTGCTGTGAATGATCAACTAACAGAACATCAAACTGAGAAATAATAATAATAATAATGATAATGATGATGATATAATAATGATGATGATGGTAATAATAATAATAATAATAATAATAATAATAACAACAACAATGCTAAACACAATTTATCTTTAACAATGAGTCTAACCCATTGTGTATCAATAATAGAAATGATATTTTGCAGATTTTTTTTTTTTTAAATAAGTGAATTCAGAACAGGAAATTTCTCAATATTACAAGCCAATAACTGCAGCCATGTTCAATGGAGCCAATAATAAGAGAGAGAAAGAGAAGAAGAAAGAGAGAGGAGGAAAGAAGAATATAATTGATTTGCTGAAAAAGCTCTTGAATGATTAGTTTTAGTTTTTAGAATTAGCATTTCTGCAGAATCACTAACATATTGAGAGAACTCCTTTGGTGTGATTAGAGCTCCAATCCTAGAAATCTGATACTCAGTTGAATATTATAGACATCACATGATGCATAATGAAAAAATAGTGTTTTTTATAAATTTTCATGAACAGTGAAACAAGAAAACTGAAAACATTTAGGGTGGTTATTATTATCATTATTATAATTATTATTATTATTATTATTATTATTATTATTATCATTCGGGTGGTGAGCTGGTAGAATTGTTGGCATGCTTAGTGGCGTTTCATCTGCCTTCATAATCTGAGCTCAAATTCCACCAAGGTCGACTTTGCCTTTCATCCTTTCGGGGTCGATTAAATAAGTACCAGTTACACACTAGGGTCGATGTAATTGACTTAATCCCTTCTCAAAATTTGAGGCCTTGTGCTTCCAGTAGAAAGAACTATTGTTGTTGTTATTATTATAATTATAATAATAATTATTATTATTTTTATTACTATTATTATCATTAGGGTGGCAAGTTGGCAGAACCATTGGCACACTGGGCAAAATGCTTAGTAACATTTCATCTGCCTTTACGATCTGAGTTCAAATTCCACCAAGGTTGACTTTACCTTTCATGCTTTTGAAGTTGATAAACTAAGCACCGTTGAAACACTGGGGTTGGTGTCATCGACTAGTCCTCTCCCACAAAATTTCAGGCCTTGTGCCTTTAGCAGAAAGAATTGTTATTATTATTACAATTATTAAAGCTCTGAGCTAGCAGATTCATCAGCACACTGGACAAAATGCTTAACAGCATTTCGTTTGGCTTTCTGTTCTGAGTTCATATTCTGCAGAGGTTGACTTTGTGTTTCATCCCTTTAGAGTCTATAAAATAAGTACCAGTCAAATACTGGAGATGATGTAATCGACTAGCTCCTTCCCCCAAAATTTCAGGCCTTGTGCCTATAGTAGAACAAATTATTATTATTATTATTATTATTATTATTATAAATGTCGCACAGTATACAATACTGTGAGGCTGTTGATTGAAGATATTGTGTCTACCAGGGGTTTATACTGTTTATCAAGTCACAACAAGGACCTCAGACAGACAGTACTCTACGCAATATATGTGCAGTTCCAAGTAATACTGACTTTTGCAATACATCTAGATTGTAGGGTATCTCTAAGGTTTTCAGATATTTTTTTCAGATTGGGTGGTACTGAACCCAATGCTCCGATGACAATAGAGATAACCTTTATGGTTAACTCTTGTAGCTGCCACATCTTAGCAATCTCAATTCTTCTTATTATTATTCAAGATGCCCAGCTGGTGGCATTGTTAGCACTCTGGAAAATACACTTAGCAGCATTTCTTCCTTCTTTATCTCAGGGTTCAAATTTTTCAAGGTCAATTTCGCCTTTTCTCCTTTCAGGGTCAATAAAAAAGAACCAGTCAAGTGCTGGGGTCAATACAATTGACCAAACCCCCGTCCCCCATTGTTCAGGTCCTAATATTAGAAACTTTGAGGTGGTGAGCCTTGTACCTGTATTATTATTATCATTATTCAAGGTGGTGAGCTGGCAGAATTGTTAGCATGATGGGCAAAATGCTTTGTGATATTTCACCTGTCTTCACGTTCTGAGTTCAAATTCCGCTGAGGTTGACTTTGTCTGTCAGCCTTTTGTGGTCAACAATATCGGTACCAGTTGAGGACTAGGGTCAATTTAATTGACTTATCCCTTCCCCCAAAATTGCTGACCTTGAGCCAAAATTTGAAACCATTATTGTTGTTGTTGTTTTGAATGGAGACGAAAAATGCTTAGATTTTGATGTGCATCTGCAAACTAAGAAGTCTGGTCTTATTTTAAATTACTCTGAGTCGTGCAGTGGAGCAGCAAATAGTTTGTTTATAAGAAAATATGAGCAATCACCTATTGTGTGTAACAATTAATCTGTTATACATTTAATTGCTGATTATTCAATCAAGTATACCTGTCAGCAATTAACTGAATGGTTTAATTTTAGACATTTTTATAGCAAATTTATGTTATAGCTAAAACTTTAGATAATAAAACATGAAAAATAACAACAAAAAGACAGTGCAATTCACACACACACACACACACACACTACATATTTCACCTGCACCACTCACCCACTACATATTTCACACAACATTAGATATCAAACATACTGACACATTAAATATCACATTCTGAAATGTTATGCATCACACACACACACACACCAATATACAACATATCTCATCCATACTAATATATTATCTCATTCATTCTCTCTCTCTCTCTCTCTCTCACTCTCTCACTCACTCACTCACACACACAGGTATATCACATATTTTGCATACAGTTATATCATATATTACTTTCGCTCTCACCCACATACATTACATATACCACATATACCACATTCACACATATTTCACATCCACAGATAGAATACACATATATCATATTCATATAATACTCATATATCACACATAGCTTGTGCAAACATATTACATACACATATAGAGCTTATGTTGCAATAAGTACACGGGAACTGGTAGAAACAAAGCCAATATGAGAGAAAAATCCAAGTAGGGTGGTAGTGATGGTGGAAAGAATAAATAACCTTTGACTAAACATAGAGAAAATATATTTGTGAATATTTAACTGGATTACAAAACAAATGTTTCTCAATTATGCATGCTTAAGGCAATGAAGTTTCTCTACAATACCAGGAAAAAAATAATCAAAAACAGTAAGGAAGTTTAGTTTAGTTTTATTACTGAAACTGTAGATATAGAAAGAGACTGTCAAGATATATTTCAATGAGAGCATGTTTCTGTTCCTATTAACAGCATATGAGTATAGAACCTTATAAAGTAAATGAGTTAACACACACACACACACACACAAAAAGGAATGGTATATGACACTATTTTTTAAATTTTATTTTTGTGATGATTTCAACCTGTGCGTTTACAATATTGATGATATGGAATTAAAAAAAAAAAAAAAAGACACCTTGTCCTTGTCTGACCAACCTTACAAGTTATAGAGTAAGGTCAAGATAAGTATCTTTATCTGATAACAAAACAGGACAAAAATAAAGAATTAACTAAAAACAACATGAATATTTATAACCTGTCTGTCATTCTCAATTTACAAGTAACGGAAACATTACCTATGATGAAGTTTTTTTTTTTTTTTTTTTTTT
>NC_068986.1:4421461-4425613 GCF_001194135.2 Octopus bimaculoides | reverse complement strand
TAACGGAAACATTACCTATGATGAAGTTTTTTTTTTTTTTTTTTGTTAGCATAAAAAATTATAAACAATGAATAAGATATTAAAACATTAAAAAAAAAAAAAACTAAGGCAATCAGAGCACTCAGCATACAATAAATCAATTGTCCCTAATATGGTGTTGTACTAACAGTATTAATACCAATATTTGAGATTATTTGATGCCAGATGGGAACTGTGCTAGAGATTATGAAACTCAGAAATAACTGCCAAAGAGAACATTGAAAAAAAATCACTGATACAAATCAATTCTATATTGAATGGAAACAGAAAAATAAGAATTGGCATTACATCTATACAAACAGTGTTTCAGGTTATATAGTGATGTATAGTACCTTAGATCACATATTATATAGCATCCCCCAAATCAAATATTATATAGCCCCTTGGATATGTCATGTAGCAAATAGGACAACATGTCATATAGCACCTAGGACATGTCAAATAGCACCTTGAACAACATGTCATGTAGCACATTACAAAACACGTTATATAGTACCTTATTAAACATATATAGCATTTTGGACAACATGGCATGTAGTACCTTGGACAACATGTCACATAGCATCCTATATGTGTTAAATAGCACTCTAGACAGCATGTTATATAGCAACTTGGGGAGCATATTATGTAGCACCCAAGAAAGCATATTAGGAGGCATTATGCACACCAACCATTCAAAGGGTGAAATCAGAAGTTATGGTAAATATTTATCAGAAGGTGATAATTGCACATCCACAATAATGGGACAACTTTATCTTAATAATTTTGATACCAACTCACCTAGAACCATTTCTGGTTCTTTGATACAAAATTGCCTATTTTGAAGTAGTGCTCATATTTAAATTCTATCATAATTTTATGCCATAAGTTTTGTTAGTGAATTTGGGTACTTCGAAGCTGTATAGAAGCTCATTAGATGCATTGTATCTGAAATTCAAAATCCGGCCTTGTAACACATATGTCATGCTGATTCTAGCTGAGAATTATGTTAAGGGTAAATGTGTCTGGAATACTCAACCACTTTTATACTAATTCAATAAGCAGGTTATCCAGTCAATCAAAGAACTGGACCTTCCATTTGTTATCATATGAATATCCTTCATATGCTATATGAAATCAGACTCCATCCTCAAATAATAGTCAAATATTATCTTAAATGATGGATATACAAAAAATGGAAAGGTCATGGCTGGAAAGGTTTAATCACAGGTTCTCGTGACCAAAGCAAACATGCGGCTAAACAATATACACATGTATGTGAGTACATGTGTACACATAGCTATGCACAAACATATACATACACACATGCATAACATAGTAGATGTACTTTGTACTATTATCATAAAGACAGGGTGAACTAAATGATTGTAGAGTAAGCGTTGACTGTGGGAGATGGATGATTCAATGCCTTACAGCAGCTAATGGTTCCATCCTAAGCAAAAATCTTTGTACTGATATATTTGTTTGAGATTGGATTTCTGAAGGATTGAGAAAATTGAAAACAACTCATTTTACAAAGCTAGTCAAATGCAATTGTAGCTCTAAATAGTTATCTCCACTATTTGCATAAGATTTGAAATATTAAAGGAGAGGGCTAATCAATTATACAACTAGTGCTTATTTAATCGGCCCTGATAAGATGAAAGGCAAAGTCAACCTCAGTGGAATTTGAACTCATATGCAAAGACGGACGAAATACTGCTAAGCATTTTGTCCAGCACACTAATGATACAACCAACTTGTTGCCTTAAATGTAGCGATAAACAATAGCTCATAGTATATACTGTAGAAAAACCAGTAGACAGAAAAAGAAGCAGGAAAAGTTACCCTATGGAATCGAAGCTGGTATCTGCTGAAGAGAGAGAGAGGGAGAGAGACAGACAGAGAGAGAGAGAGAGAGAGACTTGCTACCCCCTCTTACCACACACACACACACACACACACACAGAGGAAATTTCAGTAAAATGTAAAGTATGGAAACTGGGGAAAATATATTCTATTTTACAAGTTGTGTTCAATAAATAATATCAATTTAACTAATTACATAATTACTAATTGGAAATATTCATGTGAATTAATACAATACATTTTTAAATACATATAAATATATATTTATTTAGTCATTATATATGATAAATAAACTAAATTTTTTTCAGCAAGTGAATCCGCATTTCTTTATAGTAGACTATTATATTATGGCTTGTATAAAAATTCCTTTTCCATAATAAACATGTACAAAGGATGAAATTCAATATATAATGATAAAATAACAAGCTAATTATTAATTAGTACACTTTACACTCATTCAAAATGCAACAGCTGAGCCTTGTAGAGTTTAATTCTACACAGAACTTTTTAAGGAAATTAAGTATTTATGAATGTATATTTGTTAGATAATTAAATAAGAATATGTAAATAATTGGATTGAAACTATATCTCATGTTTACAAATTACAAATATCTCCCACTAATAGTGTATTGCTCTCATATCTGGAAAAACATATTTCTAGAGATTGTAAGCATTTTACACCACATTCATAGGAAAGCCAACCACTTAAAAATTATGAATTCCTACAGAGTTCTATGCCACCACTTTCATTACTATTATAACATACCCTGTTCTTCAAAACTAGCTTATTGTGCTTAACTCCCTTTATTGTTAATGTCTTGGTCAGATGTAGAAAGATAGCAACAGTATTTCTTCATATAAAGACTTTGAGGCAGATAGAGGAAGTTATCCTTGGACCTCGCTTGAATGCTAGCAACAGAGTTAGCTTTGATAAAGGCACTCAAGTATCAAGTGTTGGAGTTAAACTGTGTGACATGAAGTCTGCCACCCAAAAATAGGAACACGACACTCCCCACTTCTGACTGGCTTCCTCATAATTTCTGTCTTGAAACTTTCATTCACAATCTATTGGACAACCCATACCCGAATTTATCTGCTGCAACTGTATTTTTGCTTACTTATAGTTTGTCTCTTTGTAAACCAAGAACGGAGAGTAATATTTCATCCTTCATTCTAAGAGCGAATGCTAACAGTTGAAACTGCAGTTCTACAAAACTTTACGATAATTTACTAATTTTAGCTCTCCTACCAAATCTTACGGCAATTTCCTAATTCTAACATTTCACACCATGTATTAACTATATCAGTCTTATCTCTTTTTGCCTATCATTTTTATCAACATTTTCCAAAGGATACTGTCCTTCTTCTTTAGACACAACAATAAACACACACACAAACACATACATATAGTGGCATTTCCTGCATGAATGCAAGCCATGTGATGCATATCTAAGATATTCAAAAGACAATAAATAACAAATTAGATTTTAATATAAATCTTCAATTTTTGCAAGAAATAACTATAGGTACTCAGCATCAATAAGACTAAGATTATTTTTAAAAATTACACACTATAGCTGAAATATCTGGAGTAATCACGCACACACACAAACACACGCACACACACACAGTTCATATACATATATTCATATATGAAAATATGTAACATACAGGTTTGCACATGCAAATGTTAGTAATATTAATATGCTGTGATCCTAAAATCAAACAGACAAAAAGTAAGGCAAATTTTATAACAAACTTCAGGCGTAACACAGGAAGATGGCAAAATATGACTTGTTGCTGCTGTGTATAGGAGTCTTTAATGCTAAACTGGTAGCCAGTAATGATGGTTGTGTTGAATATATATTGAGGGGGAAAATTAATTGGGAATTGTAAAATGGATATTTGAGTACCTTTATCAGGGCTCACTCTCAGGCTGAATCTGAGGATAGCTTTCTTCTTTGCCCTATTTGTCTCAGAATCCTTGAAAAAAACAACCACACATGCTATCCCTCCTCACTTGATAAAGAGACATTAAAAGGACATGAAACAGAGTTAAGTACAATGAGTTAGTTTTGAAGAACAGAGTGTATTATAATACTAATGAAAGAGTTGACATAGAACTCTGCAAGACAACCTTGCAGAATTTGATGTCATAAGGGAGAAAGGCAATTTATAAGAAGATAGCTTTTCTGTGAGTGTGGCATGACAAGAAAAGGTGGGTGTGAATGAAACTGGATTGATAATAATTGGTATATTTATATA
>NC_068986.1:4419844-4421292 GCF_001194135.2 Octopus bimaculoides | reverse complement strand
TATATATATATATATATATATATATATTTCCCCAGGCAGGAAACATTGAAATCAAATTGATCATGATGCAATTGATAAACAACAAATGTAAAGGTTAAGAGATACTGAAATTGGCACTGACCATCATCAACCCACACATTAAGGTAAAATGAGGACAAGAATTGGCTCCAAATTTTAATACAAAGAATATGATAACTAATTGAGACATAAAGAAGAGTTTATATATGAATGTAGAAATAGATTTATTGTTTTAGGGGCATTATTAATGAATGAAGATGAAACAAGAGGATGTGCACCAGATGTCAAATGATATTTAAGAAACTCTTCAAGAAGCAGCAAATGAAACAATTGGAAGTAAGGGAAGAACTAAGAAGAAATGATGGCTTATAACTGAAATAAGGAACAATATAGAGAAAAGGAGATTGCAAAACAGAAACATGAAACTTTAATTATGATGAAAACTTACCTATTGTGAACATCAGTATGCAACAGCAAAAGTAAAAGGACTCTCTAAGCATGTCAATGGGAAGTAGTTGAATGATAGTGTGATTAAGACTGAAGTGCAAATAAATAGAAGGGAAGGATAGAATAACAGATTAGCTTATCAATCAATTAAATAAATTGGGAGCACAGCCAAGAATAATAAAGAGATATTAATTAGAGATACACATAAAAATCTGCTGACTGAAGATAAAGAATAGATTGAAGGAACACTCTGAAGCAATTTTAAACAGACCAGTTCCACAAAATGAAGAAAATACACCTCCAAATGAACAAAATCTGGACATTGAAATGGAAGAAATCACACTAGCTGAAGTCACAAAGACTATAAAGCAATCAAATTATGAAGCACTGGATGTAAATGAATTCATGTTCAATATGGTTAAAAGTTGACTGAATTATATCAGGTCATCCCATAAGTTCTGTCCGAATTTTGAATAAAGAAAACAAGTGATCAAATGTTATATTTAACTGAAATTTAATCATCAATGTACTTTCCCTGATTATCTATGACTTCCTTCCATCTATTTACAAGATTTTTATTCCCATCAATGTTGGTTTCAAAGTGAAGAACTCTGAAATGTCAGTTTTAACCTCCTCATGGCTTGCAAAAGTTATGTCGCCCAAATGATTCTGTAAACTACGAAACAAATGGTAGTCTGAAGGAGCAAGGTCGGGAGAATAAGGTGGATGAGGATTTTTTTCCCAACCAAGCTCTTTGATCTTTTGTGATGTGATCTTTGCAGTGTGGGGTTGTGCATTGTCCTGATGAAACATCACTCCTTTTCGATTCACTAAAGCGGATCATTTTTTCTTCAAAGCTTGGTTCAAACGCTCTAATTGCTGACAGTAGATTTGAGCATTGATTGTTGCATTAGGTGGTAATAATTCAAAGTGAATTACTCCTTTGCAATCCAACCAGATAGAGAGAAAAACCTTTTTCCCAT
>NC_068986.1:4416030-4419627 GCF_001194135.2 Octopus bimaculoides | reverse complement strand
CTTCTGAATTTTGCAAACCATTTTCTGCAAGTTCTTTCATTCAAGCATTCTTTCCCATAAACTGAGTGTATGTTTCGAGTTGCTTCGGCTGCAGAGTTTCCTTTTTTGTACTCATAAAGCATTATGTGCCTCAAATGCTCTTTGGATACTTCCATGTTAGAAAGGGTTTTAATCAAAGAAATTTTAATTCTATTATTCTGTAAAATAGTATTTAATTAGTTTAAATGTACAGAAATGCATAAAAATAATTTTTTAATTCCATTAGACATTCTAAAATACTATTAAATTTCATTCAATTTTATAAAAAGGTAAAATCGGACAGAACTTATGGGATGACCTGATAACACTAATTGTGCTTAAAAGACTTAAAATTATAGCTGGAAAATAAAAGAAAATTCAAAATGAATAGACGTAGTCATAATTAAAATACTTGAAGCTTTATGTATGCAGTAGGACTGGAATGTATTATTTTTGTCCCCCATAGTCATGTATGTGTTCTGCAGAGTAATTTTAAGAACTGGACCCCAAAATAACAAAATTTTAGGAGAGGTACTTGCAGGTTTCATAAGCAAGACAGGATATGATGACAAAATTTTTAAAATAGGCACATTATACAAGAAATATGTAGCTGAATTGAAATAAACAAGTGAAGGCAGTACTCCAGCATGGCCACTGTTCAATCACTGAAGCTAGTAAAGATATGAACACGTTTCTTCTATATTCACTTCTGATACAACAGTTTTGTAGTAGTGGATATTCATATCTTTTTTTTTTTTTAAACTAATTGGTTCACTGCTACTTGTGAATCAGTCAACAATGGAGTAAATAGTAAGCTGGGTGAGTTCAATCCCTAGACTGGATGGTATGTTTCGTCCCTGAATAGGGCACATCATTTTACAGTGTTCCAGTCTACTTAGTTGTTATGACTACTAGCCAGATGCTGATGCAAACCTCCCTCACCATCCTTCTCTCTATCCTTCTCTTTGTATACACATTCTGAATGTTTTGATGAGTCATGATCAAGAGGACTAAGAGGTGTGTATGCTTGTTTGTGATTATATTAGACCTTTAAAGCAATTAGCAAGCACATGGTTCATGTTAAGAATACATGACAGTCACTGTTAGTAGGCTTGAACTCATGGCCATATTGTTGGTAAGCAGCCCAATAACCTTTTATGGTCATCTCTATCATTCCCTCCTCTTTCTCAAGCACACATACACTTCAAGCTATATTTGCATTTTGATGAGTTGTCTAAAACACTTGCTGTGTAACTAAGAGTTAATTCTGTTTATTCAGAACTTATTGATCTTAACAATCTGTCAGATTTTCTCTACTTGTATTTCATATGTTCTTATATTCATCAAACTATCTTAGCCAGTATGACTGCTATAAAGAGGACATTTTTGTGATGGGTCTTTATAAAGCAATAATTACTTCCTGCTATTTTTATGTCTGATTTTCTTCAATGTGACTTATATAAGTATTATTAATACTATTTCTAATAATATAATTCAGATTGCAGATAACCTTGAGTAATAACAATTCTAAGGAAAATTGCTTGTCTTTTTTATCCTTAGTCTAGAAATATTTTTTTTCCTTCTTTCCTGCTAATTTTTAGACACCATTTTCTGAACCATCATCTAAAAATATTTTAATCATACAAGGCACTAAATTCACCTAAGACTACTTTCACCTGATTAGCCCCTAAAAATATTTTAATATTTCCATTTGCTTGTCTCTTTTTTTATCATTATTTTTATTTTTAGCCACGATTCCCTCCCCACCGATCTCAGCCATCTAACCACCATGAAAGGTTTTATGGCATCAAAATTCATGTTATAATACTTTTCATTTAACAGAAAGTGCCAAAAAGAAATAGGTTCACTCATGAAGTGGCACAGATATTCTGTATATTTCCAACACAAAATCAAAACTAAATAAAATTTACTTTTTCAAAAGACTGGATTTTCTTTCTATCTGAGCTCTATAATTTAGTTACTCAAAGATCTAATTTTTGATTCTGTCACTTAAACAGTTAAAAAGATTCCAATTTAAACCAGGCAGGGCATCCCATGTCAGTGAGACAAGCAAGAAAGACAGGACTATTGATTCTTTCAGCATGACAAAATTATTTGGAAACAGTTATACTGCTTCACTAATACTTACCCAAAGGTATCATATTAATTTATTATTAATAATAATAATGACTGAACCTTATTAAAAATTATACAGGCCTATAATAAAACTATCGTGATAAAACATGCTCACTTTTCCTGTGGTTTTTACGAAACATTACTTTTTGAATAGCAAAAGCTTCAGAAATGTGATTTCAGAAGGTTATATGAAGATGTCAGAGTTTTAAAACCAAAAGTCAATGAGATATATGTGGTGCATGGTTCATACCTGGACTGTTTTACTTGACAGTTTCTCCAACTTATGTCAAATCTTCTATATATTGTTAACCATATTAAATATTGCGATAGAATTGCTAAAATAATTTTTTTCTGGAATCCCAGGGAAATATAAGCACGCATAAACTCCAAAAGTCAATATCAATAAAAATGTTGTTTTTTTTTTTTTCCTATAAACCAATTTCCCTCCCAAACTATCAGCAAAGATGTTCAAACTTTTGTCTCTGCAGCAATAACTTCCATAACCTTTAGATATACTAACAGAAAAGGAGAGAAAAAACGGCTAAACAATAATTGTAACCATTTTCTTTGTGTCTATGGCTTTGCTGAGATAAAGAAAGAAATGAATGTATTCAAATGTCTCTGAAGTATTGCTTGCTGGTAATTTTCTCCTGCTCAAATTTCACAAACTGATAATTCCAAGGATGAGAAAGCAGGTAAAATTGTCAATACACACACACACACACACACACACACACACAAATGTTACAACTGAGAAATAAAATAGGTTGATATTAATCTTTTCATTCTCTAAATGGCAAACTGCACAGTCTGATCATTCGTTTATTCGTCCTTATGAAAACTGTGCCTCCAGGTAATTTTTGTACACAACAAAAACTATTCTGGATATTCAGAGTTTTTATTACCATTGCAGAACTGGAATGAATTAGATGCAAATTTAATAAGGTACGAAAAGGTAGAAAGTTGGTGTACAACAAAAACTTTTTACAACAAACTTGATAGAACATAATATTATGACCCACCACTTTGCTAAAACCAGAATTGTGGACTATAGAGCATAGTCCCAAACAAAAATGAAATGAAAGCCTAATGGGTGAGCAGACATTAATTTAGGTGCCATCATCGCTATATAATATTCATATGAATTTTAGTTGTGAACTATGAAGACATTGAATGAAAAAGATGGCATTCCAAGACAACAACAAACAAAGAAATCATAACACATTGACAATGATGTACAAAAACAATGATGTATGAAGGCAATGGTTCACATATAGACAATGATGTACAAAAACAATGATGTATGAAGGCAATGGCTCACATATAGACAATGATGTACAAAAACAATGATGTATGAAGGCAATGGTTCACATATAGACAATGATGTACAAAAACAATGATGTATGAAGGCAATGGTTCACATATAGACAATGATGTACAAAG
>NC_068986.1:4409283-4415802 GCF_001194135.2 Octopus bimaculoides | reverse complement strand
ATGAAGGCAATGGCTCACATATAGACAATGATGTACAAAAACAATGATGTATGAAGGCAATGGTTCACATATAGACAATGATGTACAAAAACAATGATGTATGAAGGCAATGGTTCACATATAGACAATGATGTACAAAAACAATGATGTATGAAGGCAATGGTTCACATATAGACAATGATGTACAAAGAAGACGATGATAATGCATCTCTTAAACACTCCTATAATTGCTTCTTGCTATTTATAGTTATCTGATTATTGTATAGGTCACATTTTGTAGAAATGAAATGTTTAGTTGGCTATACTGACACCAGAATATTCTACCTATTTTAGTCACTTCAAGGGATGAAAATCAAAGATACCATCAACTATGAAATTGAGACAATACAAAATTTCGGCATCTAGCACAATGTTCTACTCACTAATCTCTGAATAATTTTAGGAAAACTATTGAATGATAATTTAATGTCATTATTTTATAGTTTTGAATTTACAATAAAACACTTACTGTGGGAACTCAATACTTAGAACAGAGTAAAATTTGTATTGACTGGGATTTTAAGTTTCATTTGATGATTTATACAATCAATGAAGAAAACTTTACTTTTGGAACTTATGTAGGAAAATCAAGGAAAACCTCATTAAAAGGGTGAAGAAGAGGAGTGTTAATGCAGTTTTTTTTTTACATTTGCTGTAAAAATTACAAAGCATGGAATTTTAAATTCTATTTCAAAGGTGGCAGAAATCTGATGAGAAATTTAACAATTCCTGGATTTTATTTGTATATACAGGTAATATTTAGGTAGTTTTTGTTGGGGGAGGAAGATCAGTTCCTATGACAATTTACAGATCCACAGGTAATGTTCCATCCACATCACATTCATAGTGGTACAGCTGCCAAACTATAGGAGTGACACAATCATTATAGGATTAGGAAACAATTGTCTTTTTCATAATCTTATTTTGGGGTTTTGTCCCCCTTCAACTGAGGAGTTTTGTCTTGCAAACTATTGCTGTTTAAAAAGCACTCAGAACACTGTAAAGTATTTGGCATCAGGAAAGGCATCCAATGATAGAAAGCATGCAAAATATAGAAAGTGGAATTTGATGTAGTCTTCTAACTTGCCAGCTCCTGCGAAACCTTCCAGCCCATGACAGCATAGAAAGTGGATGTTAAATCATGATAATGGTAACCGACCACTTCTGAAGGTCTGACATATTGTAAACAGTTCTAAATACATGCTTACCAGCTGAAGCTAGAATTGTCATGTTGCAAATTTCAACAAATGCATCTCAAGATGGGGTGGTTCTTTAGTATATCTTTGAACAGTTAGTTAGGATTTAGAATAAATAATACAAAATACAATATGAGATGGAGGTAACAGATTAAAGCTAACTGCAGCAGTGAATTAGTAAGTATAACATTTATAGATGATTGATATTCATAAAATATATTGATTCATAGACAAATGCAGAGCATTTCCTTATAATAGCACACTACATAAAGTGGTACCAAGCTTGTTTCTCCTACTTCAAAGAGCATTCTATGTTAATCTTTTTTATTCTCCCAAATTATTTCAAATACTTTAATTTTCTAAGAAAACTTCATAGTGTACCATAATTTACTCAACAAATCTTCAAGCTTTCATTCAATAAAATGCTTTGTTTGTATATTTATCTATGAAACCAGGTTAGTTAAAGAAAGGAAGTAGATCTAAAAGAAGTTCATTATCCACATAGCTTTAAAGTGGGAAAAATAGTGCAAATATGTGTAACATATTTTTATTTTATTTTGCTCTGTGTGTGTGTGTGTGTGTGTGTGTGTGTGTGTGTGTGTGTGTGTGCACATGTAAGGGTGTGACTGTGTTGTGTGTAAGCACATCTTATCTTAAGATTATATATATGTATAAGCACACAGACACACACAATCATGCACAACTGAGCGTGGAGAAAAGTCTGGAGTAGGCAGTTAACTTGGGATATCGTCGTCTTCATCATCAATAAGGTGGTGAGCTGGCAGAATCATTAGCATGCCGGGCAAAATGCTTAGTGGCATTTTGTCTGTCATTACGTTCTGAGTTCAAATTCCACCAAAGTTGACATTGTCTTTCATCCTTTTGGAGTCGATAAAATAAGTACTAGTTGAGTATTGGGGTTGATGTAATTGACTATCCTCTCCCCAAAATTTCAGATTTTGTGCCTATAGTAGAAAGTATTATTACCTCTGCCTTAGTGAAGGCAGAGGTATTGTTTTCAGTTGTGCTTGTTTGTTTTCTTGTTTTTTTTGTCCATGGACAAGATATCTCAAAAGCCGCTGGATGAATTCGGATGAAACTTTCAGAGATGACTGGGACAAACTGGTTAGATTTTGGAATCAATCTGGTAGCGGACAAAGATTCTGGATTATTTGCTATATTTACTTCACTTTACATGAGGTATTACAATCTTACGTTCACTTTCAAGTCTTTCTCTGATTATCTCCCTCGAAACCACACTCATGGTTTCCACATAAGTTATGGAGGCGGTGTTGTTTCCAAAGTTTTATTTTCGTTTCTCAACTATTAATTTTACTCACGTCTCTATCTTAGTAGAAACTGATGGATAAAGAAATCAAACTCCATAAACAAACGGCAGCAAAACTGTTCAGAAATTAAATAACACTAACATATTCAGTAACAATTATAAATTTAATTTATCCTTGACAATTTTTAGCTTTACCAATTTTGAATATATTGCTCCTGTTTAAAATCTTTTACCTACTTGACAATTGTATTTCTAGTTCTGTCTTGAAGGAAGCATTACTTCTTGGACTCATGTTTTTGTGCACAGCACCATATCCGTTAGGGGCACCATATGCAGGTTCTTTCCATTTTCTTTCATGCATGGATAAATTTTTCACTATAGACCTTAATGGTCGTAAAGACACTATATCGGTGGATAGATTAAAAAAGGCCTTCATAGAGAAAACTGTCCCTGTTACCACAGCAGATGACACACACACACAGCATTACAAACACAGCCAGCATACTCACCTTCACATTTCATGACTACCATTGGGATTGATCAGAATTATTTCTCTGATTTTTTTACTTAATTTTTCAGAGTGGTCGGGTTCATTTTTAGTATTCTGATTTGTGAGACCAGTCAAGTTTATTTCAGATATTCTCATTTTAAAAGTCATCTCTGGCTAATCATTGAGAGGATGTTGGTGTTGCCTTGGCAGAGGTTTGCGATCTCTGAGTGCTTTGTAATTATTATCATTAATATATATATATATGATGATGATGATGATGATGATGCGTGTGTGTGGTATGATCAATAGGTATCCTGACTGTTGCCATAGTAATGAAGCTAAAGCATGCAGAGTAAAGCTGCTGGCCACAGATTGAGTTTGAACCCTGCTGTGCATGCACACTAAGTCTTATTATTCTAGCTCACTTCTGCTGTTTACAGCACTGCTTGGAAGTAATGTGTGTAACATATGCTCATCGCATTGACAATTCATTAAAAATTTGTTATTTGCAAATATCAAACATGCTCCTTTACGGCTGTTTCAGTTAGGCCTAATAGATTAAATAGTAATTGATAGAATCATTATATTAGGCAAAATCTCAGATGGATAGAAAAAAGATATACTGTCAGGTTATTGAGTGTTGTATTTTAGAATCATCACAGCAGACTGAGTATTACTTTATGGCTAATATTGGTATATGCCCAGATTAGGGGTTATAGGTTGTTTTAGTGGGTAATGGATAATGTGTGAATATAATTAGGGTATCTGTAGGTAAATAAATAGAGGTTGAACAGTAAATTACAGTGAATAAGAATATCGTACAAATGAGGAGTTAAATTAATACTTAGGTAAATTGTTTATAAAGCTGAGGGAAACTTATATAAAAATAATACATAATATTAACACTGGTCAAAAACCATTCGTCTTTTAATTCAGTGCATATATATATATATATATATATAAACACACATATACATACACGAACAATAGATACAAATAAATATGCTCGTATATACATATATATGGAGACATATGTGCAACAATTCACGTAAATGAATACATATAAAGAACCACACATATATGTGTATATACATACATACACATTATTTATATATATATATATATATATATATATATATATATATATATATATGTACATATACATATATATATTTGTATAATACACATGTACATACACAGCAGCTACGCACACAGAAGTCAACACTTATACATAAGGCACTTTTTGTCATATAAAAAGCATGTATCCCTAAATACATGCACATATATATGTGTGTATGTGTTCATGTATGCACACACATGTAGATGAACATGTACGCATACAAGGATCATACATACATACACAAATTGTACACTCACCCCTAAAAAAATATTGGCATGGGTCATGTAAAGTCAAAACAAAATTTGATCGGTTAAAAAATCTTTTAAAAATAAATAGCGTTAGTTGAATGTGTGTGTGTGTGTGTATATATATATATATATATATATATATTTATATATAAGAGAGAGAAACTCAACCCAATATATCATGTATAAGATATTTGTACTCACTAAAATATATTCTCATATACTCTACAACTCTTATGATACATTCTATACATGTATATGTAGGTGCAGGTGTGGCTGTGTGGTAAGAAGGTTATTTTCCAACCACATGGTCATGGGTTCAGACCTACTGTGTCGCACTTTGGGAACGTGTCTTCTACTATAGCCTCAGGCCAACCAAAGCCTTGTAAGTAGATCTGGTAGACAGAGACTGAAAGCAGCTCATCATATATATATATATATATATATATATATATATATATATATATATATATATACATACAGCTATGTGTTTGTATATCTCTCCCACCACTTGACAAATAGTGTTGGTATGTTTACATCCCTGTAACTTAATGGTTTGGCAAAAGAGACTAGAATAAGTACTAGGCTTAAAAAGAAAATAAGTATTGGGGTCAATTCATTGAAATTCTTCGAGGCAGTGCTCCAGCATGACCACAGTCTAATGACTGAATCAAGCAAAAGACAAAATACATATAAATACACACACACACACACACATTCATATATATATATCTATACACACACATAGACATACATAAATACACTCATACACACATGCATGCACACATATATGCACATACATATTTGATAAATCATTATTTGCACAATGAACAGGAGATCTGAAATGATGACTTGCAAATTTATTCATAATACATTGCAGCATACTCAAATGCAAATATGCTAATCGCTGTTGTGTATGTCACGAGAAGATCTTTTTACAATGACAATGTATTCATAACACAATGGACACAGTGGTGTGAGTATGTTTCAATATATTGCGTCTCGTCAGACCTTTGAGCCAAAACAAGAGCTGATGGCTTTTGTTTATAATTTCAGCAAATAAACTGTTTGTTGATTAGGGCTAATGTCTGCCCACCGATAATAAACCATTATTTGCACTGTGAACAGTAAAACCTGAAGAAACCTCATTGCAAGTTTATCCCTTAATATGCATTTCCATTTTCCAAGTCTGCTATGAATTTTAGCTTTGTGCTGTTCTTGATAAGTGGGGATGTAAGCTTTGGTATTGCGTTTAAAGAACTATTGTATTTATGTTTTGGTGCTATTGAATTAAAGAATGTAGTTAAGTAAACACTTTGCAATAGGTTTTTTTTTAAAAAAGAAGTACCTTGGTAAATTCTGATGTTATATTAGGGTTAGTTCTGTATACAGAAGTTATAAAAGAGGAGTATGACAAATTCTCATTCCTGAGAGACTGTGTGATTACAGCCGACACTGCAAAGGTCAATAGTGGAAAAGAAGAAAAAGAATCACAGAGATATTTGAACCCTGAAGTTGATCTGAGTTGATAGTGTAAGGGGTCAGTTGAGCTTTGTCAACACAACATATTAGTAAAGTGATTTATTTATCACACTATTGCACAAGATCAATCAATACCATTCCATTAACACACACAATTATATATAAAGAAATATCTAAACTGGTGTATACATTAAGTCACATATGTTTGAATTAAAGCTGGATAAACACAAAGCTATAAAGAATGATGATTATTTTGTGATGCTCTGTGGACGTAATTATAAAAGACTTTCATATAATTTTGCTTCACAACTACTTTGATTTATTAATACTCTGGGTATAGAAAATATATTAAGATTAAGAGACAAACATAACATGAGCTTAAATCTGAATAGCAAGTATAAGACCAACAGCTGCAGCTGTTTGTTATTGCTACACAAGTAAAACGACAACATTTCATTGTTTTTTTTTCTTTTTCAGATATTATTTTACATATTCAAGATTATTGTCTATTGAAATACAATATCTCCTTTTGGTTACAACAATGCCAATTTAATAAAGTTATTTGAGCCTAAAAGGATTTTTATGTAAAAGTAAAAAAAAAAAGAATGTAAAAGGAGGTTGATTAAACATACATTGGTGCAGCAACGGTATGTATGTGT
>NC_068986.1:4407563-4409135 GCF_001194135.2 Octopus bimaculoides | reverse complement strand
ATATATATATATATATATATATATATATATAATAAAACAGATTGATGTATAAGGTGAAATGATTGTTGGTGCTTTCATTAACTGTTTTGAAACATGTTCTTAGTAAAAGCAATTTACGCAAAAATATTACAATGAAGAGTTCATCTTTCTTTCTTTCTCTTTCTCTCTCTCTCTGTCACAAACACACAAGTTTATGACAGAAACATTGTTTTACACTTGAGCTCTAATAAGAGCACTGTATGAAATATTTACCTCTCAGGAGTAAATTTCTTCAGAATCAATGTATACCAATTATAAAGAACTAACAAGGGATATTCATAATTATTAAACAAACATCAGCACATCCTTTGGTAACTACCAGATCAATGATGTGCTAACTAGATTTCCCAGGAAATGTATTTTGTTAAAGCAATCATTACTGTAGCTGGTTTCAACCTCATTATATAATTGAAATGAGTGAGGGCAATAATCAAACTAGGTACAAATTGGAAAAACTACTTTATTGCCATAGAGACTGGTTCAGTTTAAAGATGTGAATACCAGCTTTAAAGTATAATTTTGTTGTTAAATGTACGAAGAAGCACATCAAGTTTAGCAAGAAATGACTTTCCAGTGTTATTCAGATTTGAGCCTACAAAATAGAAATAAACTTTTTTTCCCTTTTTGTCAATATCAATGTTGAAATATAAGCTTTTATACAAATAGAGGCATTGAAAACAAATGTTATTGTTAATTAGTCTTAATAGCAAACTTCTAAAACAAAGGACATATATTAACTTTTCGATAATAATTGAAGCACATCATCATCATCATCATCATTTAATGCCCACTTTCCATGTTGGAAAGGGTTGAATTGTTTGACAAGTGCTGGTAATCTGACAGGCTATGTCAAGCCTTATTGTCTCTTTTGGCATGGTTTCTATGGCTGGATGCGCTTCCTAACACCAACCACCTTACAGAGTGTACTGGGTGCTTTATTGGCAGGGTTCACCAAATACCTTGCAAGACAAGACAAAGTCCCGTCCCCAACTGAGGGAAGTAGTGTTGAGGAATGTAGGCTTGTACCTATTGATCAGAGGTTAAAAGAATAGGGGGATAGAAATAAGTATGTTGCTGTAGAAGAGATACAAAGATATCCCAGTTTGAGAAGATGGGAGGAGACTTAAAGAGAAAGATAGAGATGGCAAGAGTGGGAGAGATGGTGGTGGACATGTCTGGATATACCCTCAGAGCAAAGTGTGTGTGTGGGGGGATGTTACAGGTGAAGTGGTGGGAGGGGGGAAGAGAACATTTCATAAGAATGTGAGGAGAGGTGGTTAGATGTGATAGATGTGGCTGTAGTAATTGAAGGTGAGAGGTACAAAAATGGGGGTTATATTAGATATGTGAGGACATTAGGAGAGATAGGGGATGAAAGAAGTGTAAGGAGGGATGGAGTATAACAGAGAAGAGAAAGCGAGGCTGAAAGAAGATAGCGAAGAAAGGAAGTGATTCTAAGGACGGAGTCTAGCAGACGAGGGGGGGGGAGCAATGGAAGTGGTTCTGGGAGGGAAAAGAAAGGAGAAGGTAGAT
>NC_068986.1:4406876-4407544 GCF_001194135.2 Octopus bimaculoides | reverse complement strand
GGGGGGGTAGATTGTACCTATTTTGCTCTCAGGTGATTATGATAGCTCATTAATATCAGAGATGAAGAAGAAATGAGTGAAGGGAGTGAAGATGTGGAGGAAGCTTGACAGGGCAATGCGAACAGAGGTGAGGCTGAGCTTTGTATGTACAGGCAATTACCAAGGTAGTTTTAGGATATCAATTCTGTTGTGGTAGGCAAGTTTTCTCAAGCACCAGATCTTGGTCCTTTGCCATCTCCTCCATAACGCTCAGTATCTTGTGTTTGGCTCTCAATGCTTCACCCCATGTCTTCCTGAGTCTCCTTCTTCTATAAATTTCTTCCACTTTAGGTGATCTGCACTTCTTTATGCAACATTCCTTATCCATACACATCACACTGTACCACAACAGTCATCTCTCCTGTACATTAAATCTAAGAACTCTTATGCCTAATTTTCCTCTCAATATACCAGCACTGTCACACATGTACACTGACATTGCACATCCAATGGAGCATGCTAGCTGCATTCCTCTCTAATCTTGGAATATCCTCTGCATTTAGGCCCCACATCACATTACCCTGTAGCAAAGCAGTTCCTACACAAGCATTATACAATCATTCTTTGAGAGGGAGAGAGAGAGAGAGAGAGAGAGAGAGAGAGAGAGAGAGAGAGAGAGAGAGAGAGAG
>NC_068986.1:4402618-4406693 GCF_001194135.2 Octopus bimaculoides | reverse complement strand
AGAGAGAGAGAGAGAGAGAGAGAGAGAGAGAGAGAGAGAGAGAGAGAGAGAGAGAGAGAGACCTCTGGTTGCCAACAGAGTTAAAAGTTCTCTGAATTTTTTCCATCTTATTCTAGCAATTACACTTTCAGAACATCTACTTCTGCTGCTAATTAGGTCATCTAGGTAAGAGAAATTATCTATAACCTCTAGAGAGCTTCCAGGGCCTAGAAAGTCTTGTATGTATGAATGTAATTGATATTGCAGATCAACTTGTAGGATGGGACTTTATACATTTAGTAGACTTTTGTTGACTGGGACTTCAAGTTTTGTCAGCAATGAGTGTCTGTGTGTGTATTACTGTTTGGACCATTTAATATATTTAAGTATCATATTTTAACAAGAAAATGTTTGCAGCCCAGTTGCAACTGAATCAAAACGTTGAAGTCACTGTAAAATTTTTCTTGTCACAGATGAGTGACAATGCAGTTAAAGATTAAAAGAAAAAATTTCATGGTCTGACTCTTGGAGACAGAGTAGCAAAACTTGTATAGGATCTACCGATATCAATATGAGTGCAGAACCTAAATGACAACTTTATATCCAATGTGAAGAATCAATAAATATTTCCACAAACTATTTACTATAGAACTGATGTAATGATCATTATTTTAACCTGTTTCAAGTAGAAAAGGCATGCAATGGGCATGAACCATTATGGATGCATCATTCAAAGAAATAGCAAATTTTGTAAGAAATTTTAAAAAGTGAAGCTTAAACAAGACCAGTTTGGATAATATGAAATTTGGATTTGTAACAGGATTGCCATCATAGATACCATGGTTTAAATGGGGCAACTGCAAGAGGAAATTCTAAACAAAAAGCAAACTAACTCATATTTGTTGATCTGAAGAAAGCTTTCGACAAGGTTCTATGTTTTGTAGTTTGGTGGGTGCTATGGCAACCACCCGGGTACTAAGGGGACATAAGCGCTGTAAAGATTAGAAGCAAACCAGTGAGGTATTTCTATATGGCTTGGTATTCTTTATAGCTCTTAGAACAAAAAAAAAATCATCACTTGATATTCTTGGTAGCATTGATATTCTGAAACTTTTATTTGGATTGTAGACTATGTAGAATACTTGCAGATAAAAGTTCAAAACTAAGAAGAATGGTCTAGAGTCCAAAGCCTTAAATATCAACTTGGGTATTGAGTATCAATTTTTAAGAATCACTAAAATAAAAAGAAGCTTTGTGCCCATACTAGAAATTAATAATTGATTTAGAACACAAAATTGTTGGAATATAGAAATAAGATTAGTAGTTAATAGCATTCACATATACTTTGTTGTGTCTAGGGACAGTCATTATGCCGATATACCTGTTCAAAAGGAAATAAACAGCTTCTCTGTACAAACAGATGTTGACTCAGTACAAACAGATGTTGATTCTGCACAAATAGATGTGCTACCTCCTAGTTTGTTAAAGAAACTTAAGCCAATACCTAACTTCAGTAACATCAAGAAATCAGAGGGTGACATCAAAATCACTCCAGCATTTTGTTTTATTCATCAAAAAGAATCATTGGAAATGTGGAGTCTCTTTGGCATATTTAGGTTAATGTTGAAAGTGTGCAATTTAATCTGAAGGGAATAACTTTTAGGGACAAATCTTAGTTAATGGAAGTCTAAAAGTCAATGATATACAATTAGATAAGCTGTATTTATGCTTATTTTCCTTTGTATTGAAGTGATCAATAACAGGTAATCTATTTTCAAATATTTTCAATTTATAGAAGGTTTTATTCGATTCTTAATTGTATTAAAATGTCTGATAACTTAAGGTATAAGTGGAAAAACATCAGGTTACTTAGAAATAAGAATGATGTCTTATTAGCTAAAGATGTAAAGCTATCCTATGTATAGAAACTAGAAACTAAAATACATGCTGTGTGGAGCTATTGCTATATGTATTTTATATTCTTTACATGTGTTCTTATATAGTTACTGTAATATTTTATTAAGTCAACACCACCCACCATGCAAATAGAATGCACACTTACAAGCATTTACGAAAAAAAAAAATTTTCACAGCATGTATAAAAGCTGATAAAATTAAATGTAAGTACATTGTTCGTTAAACAGGGCCCAATATTCAGACAAGTTAGATCAAAGCTACACACAGCAATTAACTTTTTATTCCAAACTATTACATAACTTTTATACCAGTAATTTACATTTTATGGTTGTTCTTGTATTTTGTAATTATATATATTTTACACTCATTTAGCATATTTCATGTTCATGTGACAGTGTTTAAATCCTTACAATATGCCATTTAAAACCAAACAAACTGAACAAATGGTATTAATGATATTAAAATTGGATTAATGAGGCAATGAACAGAAATTAAGCATATATCAGAATACAGCCAAAACCACTAACAAGGAAGAAAATAGAAGAATTCATGCAAGCATAACTGAGTGGTTAAAAAATTTATTGTGCAGCCTTATGGTTCTTTGATTTTGTGCTCCATCACAGCACTTTTATCAAGTGTCCTCTATTGTGACCCTGAGTCAATTAATGCCTTGTTAGTAAGTTTGGTACACAGAAACTGTGTGGAAGCCTATCATATGCATGCGTGTGTGTGTGTGTGTATGTATGTGTGAAGGGGAGATGCAAATGCTTATCTGCATTTGTTTCTCAGCTCTTGGAAACCTGTGTCGATTTGTTTACACTCATGTAACTTAGCAGTTTGGTAAAGAAAAAAAAAGAGACCAATAAAATAACTACCAGGCTTAAAATAAATACTGGAGTTAAGCTGATCGAAGTGGTGCCCCAACAGTGGTCACAATCCAATGAATGAAGCAATTAAATAATTCCAGCATGAAATGGAATATCTTTCCCTTTCATGCTATTTGGAGGGGTTTTTTTTCACTCTTTTGACTTTAATAAATGCCATAAAATTATATTCACAGACTAAGATATTATTTCAAATAATAATGCAGTGTTAAAAAATGGTCGTAATGATAATGAGCGGCTGTATGGTGAGTAGCTTGCTTTCCAACCACATGCTTCTGGGTTCAGTCCCACTGCATGGTACCTTGGGCAAGTGTCTTCTGCAATAGCCTTGGGTCGACTAAAGCCTTGGGTCGACTAAAGCCTTGGGTCGACTAAAGCCTTGGGTCGACTAAAGCCTTGGGAGTGGATTGGTAGATGGAAACTGAGAGAAGCCCATCGTATATATAAATGTATGTGTGTGTTTGTGTTTGTTTGTCTGTATTTGTCCCCTCCCGCCATCGCTTGACAACTGATGTTGGCGTGTTTATGTCCCTGTAACTTAGCAGTTCAGCAAAACAGACTGATAGTATAAGTACTAGGCTACAAAGAATAAGTCCTGGGGTTGATTTGTTCGACTAAAAGTAGTGCTCCAGCTTGGCCACAGTCAAATGACTGAAACAAATAAAAGAATAAAAGAATATAGATGATAAAATAATGATAATATTTGTTTCAAATGTTGGCACAAGGCCTGCAAGTTTGAGGGAGGGGGTAAGTTGATTACATCAACCTCAGTGCTCAACTGATGCTTATTTCATTGACCTTGAAAGAATGCAAGGCACAATTTGATCTCAAAACATAAAGACTGACGAAATGCCACTATGCATTTTTCCCAATGTGCTAACAATTCTGCCAGCCCACCACTTTAATAATAATAATAATAATAATAATGATGATGATGATGATGATGATGATCCTTTCTACTATAGGCACAAGGCCTGAAATTTTGGGGGAAGCGGTGAGTCGATTATATCGACCCCAGTGCACACACACACACACACACAGACTCGCAAAGAGACTCACAAACGCGCAAACTGCGCTTATATACACGCAGACACATAATCAAACACATTTAAATATATGTATACACACACACACACACACACACACACACACACACACACACATATATATATATATATACACACATACATACATACATACATGCATACATACATGCATACATACATACATACATAAATACTTACATACATACTTACATACATACATACATATACTGTTGGTTCTGAGGAGAGTCA
>NC_068986.1:4399580-4402419 GCF_001194135.2 Octopus bimaculoides | reverse complement strand
ATATATATATATATATATATATATATATATATACACATATACATACCCATGTGTAAACGTCTATTTGGCATCTTCTTTGAGGAGGATACATGCACCGTAACAGTTTTAGCCTTCTATGGTAGTTTAGGCAAAACTCTAACACGTAGCAGGATAATATATTTGATATATTCTAGAAGTATATTTAATATTTTATGAAACGACACTGTGAAGAATTTTCGAGTGAATTTATTTCAACTATTTTTTTTTTTGTAATTGATGCTCCTAAAAGCTAAATTATCATGGGATTATTTTCATTAACGAATCGGTTTCTATCTTCGGGTCCGCCATTTCAAAAAGGAAATAAAAGCCATAATAAGCAATCATAAACATAAAAAGTAATGTGAAGTGAACCTTTGTAGAATTACTTCCTCAGAAGTGCACTCTAGGATTAAAATTTTAATGATGTGCTGTCCAAACTAAATATATCACAAACAATAGTAAATGCGACAAATAAATTTAGTGATGCAGTTATATCTCAGGTTGGAATTCTAAGTCATAGAATCTGGAGAAACTATAACCTGAATCTAAATATTCTTTTCCAAAACTTAACATTGCTATCAGAGACTACTTCCCTGTAGTGAAACTAAAAAAAAATCCCATTCCTTACCATATAGCAGTCTTTTAGTGATTCTACATAATTACCTGCCTTTCATTAGATGTTGCCCCAAAACAAATGAAAAATTTGAAGGACCCAGAGGAATAACAAAACAAAAAAAAGAAAAACAGTAAAAAAAAAGAACAAAGTATGTAGAAATGATGCCAGGAATAATTTGCTGGGAGTGGAGTGGTGATAAATCCCAAAAGACTATCTTAGTTGATGCCACAGGACTTATAATATTAACTTAAAGTTAATATAAACTGAAATGTTTTATAAATTTTCAACATCTTGTATGAATTGTTTTGCTAGTGCCTGATCTTTCCTAATAAATGTAAATCTCTGAAATTGGAAAAGTTTCTATTATACTAGCTAAATTTATTAAGATATCAATGTACCAAAGGATATACACATTAATCTAGGAAATTTTTTAGATTAAAAATTTTGTGCGTTGTATAAACATCTACAAGTAGTAGTAATAGGAGTTTGGCATAATTCCAGCAATGAGATAACATTCTAATGCTGATTAGGGAAGCAACCAATATACGAGGGGTGCTGAAGAGTTCCTAGCTTTGAGGGTATCAAGAAAGGCCTGGCTGGAGGCCCAATGTTCCAAGTTCTTTACAGGGTTTAGCAAAACTGAAGGACCACTGCAATAAGTGTGTGAATCTGAGAGGGGAATATATTGAATAAAATCATAATTAACTGATACTCCTGTATTTTCTTTTACCCAAAGCCAGGAATTTTTCAGCACCTCTTCATAAATGGTAAAACTAAAGATAATGGAGAATTTCTATAGAATGGAAGGAAGTGAAGTTATTTACATGAACGTTCTCAAAATCATGTGCATGTTTGCATGTGCGTGCACCAATAAATGTGCATCTAAACAAGAATAAATAATTGACAAATGATAAAGAGTATATACTCTACATTAATATATCTCTTTCAAAGCTGGTTGTTTTGCTTAGATTAAATGTGTGCTGCTATGGTAATCTTAATGACATAAATATCAACAATTCAGGGATGTTTCCCTCAAAGACATAAAGCAGCTGAAATATAGCAGTTGGAAAATATTTTAAATCTAAAAAAAGGACAAAAAAAAAAAATTCAAATAAATTTTGATAACAAAATGACCATTTCTGCTTATAAATAAATAATAACCCATAAAAAAAAAAACACGAAACAAAACACTTTGGTAAAAGTAAGTAAGTAAGTATATATTTTACAAAAGCTATATTCATTATCAAAATAGATTGAATTACATAATAGAAGAGAGATATTCATTGAGGTCATTGTGAATACAAGGAATGGTAGGAAAAGAAAGAAAAGTACTTTGTACACTTACCCAACATTTACAAATCACAGCCAATTTAATTAACTTTGCAGAACTTCCTTAAAAATAAATTGCTACCCAGGGGTTATCTGCAGAAGAAATTAAGGTTTCTTTGTTAGAGAGTTACTTATTTGAATAGTACCAAAGTAAAGTAAAAATAATTCATTTCTTGTGTATATACTGGAAACTTATCAATCCCAACTGAGGTTAAACAGATGAGTGGTCAATAAATAAGGTCAAAGAATGCACTAGGTTTCCAGCTGCCAGTTTCTTTCTGTCAAACAAATTCGGTTTTGGATGCTTAAACATTAGTTGGTTTTACAAAACACACTCAGATATACATATAAATATATACATAAATACACACACACGTATATATATATATATATATATATATATATATATATATATATAGATAGATAGATAGATAGATGGATAGAAAAGAAATGCTTATTTCAGAGAACTTGGTACTAACAAAAACAATTCAATCATATATAGACAATGATACAATAACAAAGTTTTCTTTTTGTTTTGCAATATTGTCAATACCTGTGGGGCAGGGGCAAATATACATTTATCTTTTACTTGTTTCAGTCATTAGACTGAAGCCATGTTGAGGCACCACCTTGGAGAGCTTAGTTGAACAAATCAATCCCAATCCTGTACTTATGTTGTTTTTTTTTTCTAAGCCTGGTATTTATTCTATTGTTCACTTGTGCTGAACTGCTAAGTTACAGGGATGTAAATAAGCCAACACCAGCTCTCAACCAGTAGTAAGGGCCAAACACAAACACACACACACACATATATATATATTTGCGATCCATGAGAAGAGCCGTTTTAGCGATGCGTCCTGCCCAGCTCTTCGAAAC
>NC_068986.1:4395321-4398829 GCF_001194135.2 Octopus bimaculoides | reverse complement strand
TATATATATATATATATATATATATATATATATAGGACTGCAACTCAAGAACTATATAGTTGTACAGCCATTGCTGATATCAAGAGACAGGTTGTATGATAGATCTTATGTACATATAAACACAAAGATATACATATACACACACACAAATATACACACAAATATATACACTTACACATATACACACACAAATATATAGAGACATATGCACAAATGTACACACAGACACACATATATACATACACATTAATATACACACATATATATACACACACACACAAATTTCTTTACTGGAACTGAAAATTAGTTTTTATTATTCTCAGATTAATTTTCAGTTCAGAAATTATTGTTCTTAGTTCAACTATCGAAATAACATTTTGTCACGAAAGTTTCTTTTTGGTTCAGTCTGCTATGATTCTATCTGGTTCTTTCAACAACACCTTGTTTGAAGTGAATAATCTTTATTTTCAATGATATTCTAGATTAGGTATTTTTATTGTCTACATGTCTTGTTTCTTTCAAAGTTTTCTAATGTATAGCTTGTGTACATGAATAAATTGATTGGAACATAAAGTTTCAAATCTCAATGATGATTTTTCTCTTGCAAAACATTGATGTACTGGATTGTGATGAAGTCTTTCCTTTTGGATATCCTATGAAAGTCAAGAACTATTACACTGAGTAACATGATTTTTGTCCTTGGGTAGCAACTGTTCTTTTCTTTTTGTTTAACCCTACAAAGTATGAAAAGTCACTAGTATTTCCTTCAAACTTTGCTTTTGTTACATTTACGCAAACCCCACAGAATTCCCCTCAGTACATGGCTATGACGCTCCCCCATTACTCCTGCTCATGATCAGAAAAGTACATATTCTCAGTTACTAGGGGACATGCTCAAGAGGATAAGATCAAGTAACTGACAAACAAATCTGTGGTATTGAGCAGAATATATTTTTGCTTCAGTAACTCAATGCTGAATCTGTGTGAAATGTAATGGAAAATAGGTCAATTTCAAATCATTGATGTCCAGATCACAAAAGTAAAGTTTGATGGGAATAGCAGTCATTCCCTTTCATTTCCTAATAGAAGCAAATAGGAAATAACATTTACTGACCAAAGAAAAAAAATATATAAATCTTGTTACACAGTGTTATTTGTTTATCTGCTGTGCACATACTCATCAGCCTTCAAAATGCAGACAACAGAATGAATCAGAGATCATATTCAATGGCGAAGCTGACTGAGGTGTTGGGGGACTCTGGTCTGAGAGTAAATACAGGATTGAGTTTCTGTTTGTTAATTTGGAATGCTGAGTTCTAGTGATGGAGAGGCAATGTTAATTAGTTGTACCTATTACAAGTTAAATCAACAGAGCTATTTTATAATCAGACATCTTATTCAATGGACAACAATTCAATGTTTGTGATAGAAAAAGGCCCCTTAATTATTTTGGTACGAGTCTAATAACCAATGAATATAATTTTTAAATCTATTTTCCATGCTTTCATGGGTTGGACAGGTTGTATCTAAGACAATCACATCACTTGTCATGACCATTCATCCTCTTTATGAAGTTTAGCATCCTGAGAGCAGTTTTACCACTTTTGTCCATATCTGTCTCAGTCTGGTACAGTTTACTTCCACTAGGATCTTGTCGCTTCTTTACCCAACTATCATCCTTCATACACATCACATGTCTTTAAGTGCAGCTTCTCTTTTGTGCACATTTGATTCCTCTAATACTAAATTATACTCTCAGCTCATTTGATGGCATTATTCAAGCATATGCAGTGAAGCAAGCTTGCATTATTTCTTTCCAGCTGTTGCACATCTACCACATTCAGTGCCCATGCTTAACAACTTCGCAGCATTTGCAATTCATGCGGAAGCATCATAAAACTTACCCTTCACTCAAAGAGAGAATTTCTTTTGTTGCCAACAGAAATAATAGCTCCCTGAATGTCCAAAAACCTACCCTTACTTTCTTATTCTGGCTATTATGCTTTCAGAGCACCCACTCTGCTCCTAATTAGGTCATCTGTTAATAACCTAATGGAGTGTTGGCATTTGCCAACTTGGAGAAAGCCTTCAATGGGATCCTTTGGTCCCTGAACTACTGGTCGCTGTGGAAGCTAGAAGTAGACAAATGGCTGGTGATAACAAAAAGTTTCTCTCTCAGATTGAAAGGCAGATTATGACACTTGTGTATGAACAGCAATGCTACATGGTTGACAAACATGGGCCATGAATGCAGAAGATATGTGAAGGCAAGAAAGAAATGAAGCTATTATGTTCTGATGGAGGTGCAATGTCTGTATGCATGTATGAGAAAGTAAAAATGTGTCGAGAGAACAATTAAGTATAAGAGGTGTCAAATGTAGTGAGAGAGAGAGAAGACTGTGCTGGTATAGTCTTGTGATGCAGGCAGTTGACGACAGCTGTATAAGGAAGTGCCAGTTGCTCAACATGGCTGGAATCTGTGAAAGAAGTAGACTTAGAAAGATGTTGGATGCAGTGGTAGCCAAACTCAAGATAGCCAAGCTCAAGAGGAGATGACAAAGGACTAAGGTGATTGGTGAGATGCTTGACAAAACCTGTTCAACGCAACAAAATTGAGGTCTTGTCAAGTCATCTCTAACGACTTGTCTTTAAACAATCATCCTTCCATTACTCTATCTAAGGCACTACTTACTCGAGTGCTGTAAATGATACTATTTATCCCATTACACTTCTCATTAAAACTATCCCTTATCATTGCCTCCTCCTCCTCCTCCCTGACCACTCATACTTCTTTCACTTCCTCCCAAACTGATGCTCTCCAAGTGTCCCATTCATTGTATCCACTTTTATCCCCATCTGTAACCATCAGACACATTCCTTTCATACTCTCTCAAACTCACCTACCCAGCCAAGGCATTTTTATCCCCAACCTCTATTCTCTCTTTTTTATTTATCTTGTACATTGACAATAGATCCTCACCATCTCTTCCTTTCCAGCTGAGGAAGCCATGTGTCTCTTCTGCAAGACAGCACCTAGCAAAGTGTTGTGCCTCCTACCATGCCAAGGAGGACAGTAGTTCTAAGAACTGACTCGGAATGTGATGACCTGTGCAACCCATGTGGACAAAGGAAGCAGAAATAAAATGATTATATATATATCATCCTCTAATTCCTTATGTACTTTGTACTTCTATATGTAAACCATGTTGGCAAAATAACATAGTCTGCCATGGACATCTGTGCTTTGGTTCTTTCTTTTTCTTTTCTTCCTCCCTTTGTCACTTTTGCTATGAATTAAATTAATGAATTCAACGGGATACACCGTCTGCAAGTAGTTGGGTTCAGCATATTATCCTCCATTTTCTAATTGTTACACAAATTTTGGGTAAAACCTCCACTTTTACCCGCTCCCATTGATTGCACCTAGTATAGCAATAATTGGGTACCCTCCCAGCAGTATACTGGATAGATACTATCCCTTAGTGGGTTGTACCCCCAACCCCTAACT
>NC_068986.1:4393910-4394415 GCF_001194135.2 Octopus bimaculoides | reverse complement strand
GCGGTTCAGCAAAAAGTGACCCGATAGAAATAAGTACTAGGCTTACAAAGAATAAGTCCTGGGGTCGATTTGATTCGACTAAAGGCGGTGCTCCAGCATGGCCGCAGTCAAATGACTGAAACAAGTAAAAGAGTAAAAGAGTAAAGAGAGTATATATATACACCATCCTACCATAGATAAAACACATACATACTCATATACACATGCCACACACGCACACATACATACACATACATATGAACCATCACACACATACGGTTGCTTACACACACACACACACACCACAAGGATATTTAAAACAACACACCCACTCAGACAGAGAGACACATACACTCCCACACTCACACAAAACACTCCCACGCACACACACAGATGCACACATACATACACACATACGCACACATACGTACACACCCTCACACATACGTACGGTTGCTCTCACACACACACCACAAGGACGATAAAAACAACACATACATACTCAGACAAAGAGATATATGCACAC
>NC_068986.1:4392033-4393563 GCF_001194135.2 Octopus bimaculoides | reverse complement strand
CAGAGAATGTGTGATAATCAGTATGTAACACTACAAAGTTCATACAAAGCTTTATACTTTAAATATATTTTATCATCAAAAAATGTATATATGCATTTTAATACTCAAACTGTTTTTTAACATTTTTTATTATTCTCAAAGACTTTTGATAATCTTTTTCTAAAAAAGTGAAACCGGTTAAGTAAATAAATATTTTTAAAATAAGTGCATTTTCAAACCTTTCATTATATATATATATATATACGCGACGGGCTTCTTTCAGTTTCTGTCTACCAAATCCACTCACAAGGCTTTGGTCGGCCCGAAGCTATAGTAGAAGACACTTGCCCAAGGTGTCACGCAGTGGGACTATCCCCACTTAGAAGTGGATGTTCTGTTAGAACACAGAATACTGTAGTTGTTTAATAGAGAGAAACTCGCATGTTAGCTTTTGGTATAAACAAAAGTGCTTTTGTTTATATCTCTAGCAGGGATATAAATCACTCACCACTGCCAGCACCATGACCACTAGATCATGTGATATTGGCCTTTCCTGGCCTTGTTAATAGTGGCCACTCTGACACTAGAGATAGCAATACACCAAAAGCTGATGTGACAGTTTCTCTCATGATAACTATCACAGTATTCTGTATTCTAACACAACATCCACTTTTAAGTGGTGATGAATATTACCTTTTGTAATTAATACTGTTTCTAAGCATGCTGGTCATTCACAACACCAGTACCTGTTCTGGTACAGTGATTCTATATATATCACAAGCAGAGCTACATAGTTCTGTCAATCTACTGCAATAGAGAGGTACTTTATACTGACTTTGAAAGGACAAAAGGCAGAGTCAGCTATGGTGAGATTTGAAACCAGTGTACAGAGAGTTAGAACAAATACTGGAAAGCATTCCGTGTAATGTCCTACTGATTTGGCCAATTCACTGCCACTATAATGTAGAAGGATGTTCAAGATAGAAGCATTAAAATGGTTCTATTATCAACATGCCACTATTTACTCCATCTACTGCAGGAGAATGCTTCTGATATCCAATTCCATAAGAATACAGACAAAACTCTTGCATAGTTATCAGTCAAAAATTTGATTCTTTTCAGGTCTGTAAATAAAACTATCATTGATCTAACACTGCATCTTTTCAAATCACTGATAACAATATCTGTACCATAGCTGAGTGCAATATTCAATCTAGTATTCACTGGAAGCAGAGTCTCACATGGAGATAATAATCCAATTAAATTTATGAAAAAGTATTTGCATTTAGTTTAAACGAGCATTTAAACTTGCCAGAAAGAATGTAAAATGGGGGAAGCAGCAGTTTTTACAAAATTTAGTTTTCTTAAAGTAGAGGGTAGATAAAGAGAAATAAAAATTGTTAAAAAAAGTCTACATCTAATAAGCATTTTTAATACCCATTATTAAATAAAGATAGCAATATTTTTGAAATATAAATTACTGTTAATATATATATATATATATATATATATATATATATGGTTATATATATATACAAATATATATGTCTT
>NC_068986.1:4391042-4392023 GCF_001194135.2 Octopus bimaculoides | reverse complement strand
TATATATATATATATATATATATATATATATATATATATATATATATATATATATATTGTATTAAATATTATACTTTATGGTCATGAAAATAACCATAGTTGTTGAAATAATAATAATAATAATAATAATAATAAACATAATAATAACAACTGCAACAATAATAATAGACTATCCTCATTGAAGTATTAAAAATATTTTCAAAAAAGTTTTGAGAAAACAATGAATGAAATTGATGTTTGAGGTGTGAACATTGCAAACACCCGTTTTATGACCTCTAGCATATAACCTTGAGATAAATGCTTGTACATGGAGCAGTATCTAAGTTTAAATGCACTATCAAGAACATTGTGTTTTCTGTTGCAGAAACAATTCACCCTGTAACTCTGTGCAAAGAGAATATGCATCAGTGAACATCTACTTCCACCTAATTATTCTGAAAGAAAATACCTATTTTATGTAACCAGACGTGTGTATATAATGCATATACATAAATACATATGAACTTGTGAGATGTTTAACACTTTTGCGATAATATCTCTAATAATAGTAAAAGGAATCTTGCACATAAAAAGAATCAAGGCTAGAAGACATTTATCATAAAAATAATGTTCAAAGATAAAGCTAGTTTTAGAGTAATGGAAAAAGAAAATATGGAAGTAAATATTCGAGGCACTTAAAAAATATATATATTAAAAGCTGTTAAAGCAATAAAATGGAATATTCATAATTTCTGGAAAGAGGTTTCAAAACAATTGAAATCATTTGAATTTTAACTAGATACAGTAAATAAATAAATAATAAAACCCTAAAAGGAGAAGCATTTTAAAATACACATATAACAATGTTTTTGAGTTTAACATTGTATTAATGGCCATGATTACAAGAAAATATAACAATATTAGGTCAATTATGGTTGGACTAACACACACACACACACACACACACACACACACACACACACACACACACACACACACACA
>NC_068986.1:4378694-4390992 GCF_001194135.2 Octopus bimaculoides | reverse complement strand
ACACACACACACACACACACACACACACACACACAATTAAAAAGTGACAATTTGAAAAACTTTCACAGTGACGTTGTTTAACCCTTGCAATACCATATTTCTATAGAAATACACTGCCTTTGTTTCAGTTAATTTTTAAAATAATGGGGAATTTAGTGAAATATTTTTGCCATTAAGCTGGTGCATGGGACATGAATTAAAATGAAATTTTGAAGGAAGGTTTTAATTTAGATCACTTTAAAACAGGAAGTCTGTATCTTGGGTACGAGGCAGGTTGGTATCAAAAAGGTTAAATCAGCAATTTCCATTTAGTAAAATGTAAAATATTCCTGAATATCGTAAATGGACTTGTGTGGCAAGTGATTTAATGTGAGAGTATGTTGAAGCTAAAACAATTACAGCATGTAAAACACATATTGGCCATTCGAAAACACACATAAAATTGTGAACGTCACTTAAACGTTTACTATTTGGTGTCAAAATACCCATCGCACTAATTGCAACCCAGTCACTGATACAATTCTACTGAAACTCCTTTTCCTGATAAACAAAGCTAAAATTTAGGCTGTACAAAAAACAAGTCACCAAAGAGAAAGAAAAATGGGAGGCATTGTCTTGGTTAAAAAATCTAAATTACTGGTCAGGAAATGAACAGATTTGGAACTGTAGCAGTTAGTGCAAGGAAAATCACATCATCAAATAATAAATCTTTAAGTGAAGTTAAGTTATTTTGTGTAATTCAATGGCTGATATGTTCATGAATATGTTGTACAATACACCACAAGAGGAATAATGACCATAACACAACTTTGACTGCAAACAGAATCTGAGGAATATTTCTCCAAGAAAAGTAACTAATGTGATTTCTATCAAATTTTAGAAAATTCTGTTTAATTTTTTCATTTTCATAGGAAGGGATCATGCAGAAATACTGAGTTGTGGGACCCAGTCCATGTAACAAGTATGATGAGATTTAAAAGGATAAAAGTAATTTCTTTTTCAAAAATTTATGTCTGTAATTATGGAGTGATTGAACCATATTTTTAGAGAAATTCTTCAATTGAATTGGACTGGATTGCCTCAACATATTCTCTCCACCAATCATGGTCTGATGTGGAGGCTGTGAACTTGAGCGTGAGATCATACTGGTTTGATGAGCCTACTCTGTCACACTGGTTTGACATGGCTTGGCAGAGTTCTCCTTAACTAAACTAAATAGATACCATAATCATCATTGCTTTAACATCCACATTTCCATGTTTGCATGGCACAAATGAAATACATTTTGGTAGATATTTTTATGCGGCGATGCCCTTCATGTCACCAGCCATAATATGATTCCAAGCAAGGCATTATCTCTACATGAACAGATATTTCTTCGGAAGATTGGAAACAAATGACACTGCTTATAAGAATGTGATGTTTTTCTACAACTACCATGTAAAGACAGGGAAGCACACATACATGTATACATATATATAAACTCTAAGGTACAAAAATGAATACAAAATTACTGCCTAGAGAAAATTTCATTGAGTTACAGTGGGGGGGGGGGCTAGAAACTGGAGAATCATGGCCTACAGGTAGATCAATAAGATGTTCCTTGTGAGTGATAGATAGTTTCATAAAAAAATTCACATTTTTAAGGAGCATTTGAGCAGTTGGTGAATTTAGACAGACTTTTGTGCTAAAGTTTGTTTAATATTTGTTTAGATATACATTGTCAGGAACGGAAGGAAGAGAAAAGGTAAGGATATTTTCAGATATAAGATATTATGTAATATACATGTCAACTATGGGATAATTTGTTAAAATCATAAGTGGGCCATCATACAAAAGCAGTTATGATCCTAAATTAGAGTAATTCCAGACTATATTATATTTCATCAATGGACATTGTAAAATGGTGAGGATAGGGTAAAGGGTAATGACCCCCTTCGGTCATGAATGACCATGGGATTGCACCTAGAAGGTTCCCCTCTGAGGCACAGGTCTAGGCAAGGTTGTTTATGGAAGACCAGCAGTCACCCATGCATACCAGCCTACCCTCTCCATGCCACCGATGTTATCCAAGGGAAAGGCCAATTTAACTTGGCACCATTGATGTCACAACTCATTTCTACAGCTGAATGAACTGGAGCAATGTGAAATAAAGTGTCATGTTCAAGAATACAACGCACAGCCCAGTCTGGGAATTGAACTCATTACCTCATGATTGTAAGCTTGATGTTACATGCTTTTACAATGATAATATTCCATTTAAACATCCTTTATATAACTACTTGATTTAAAGTATTTGCTGCTTGCTATATAATCATCACCATCATCATCAGATTAATATCCACTTTGCTATACTTGCTGGAGCCAGATAAACTTGAGGCAAATTTTTCAATGGATAGGTGCACTTTCTGTTGCCAGACCTCATTTCTGTCTAAGATAAATATTTCCTTTACTATTTCAAATAATGAACAGCTCAGTGACGTGATTTTACAGAGGTTTCTTAATAAATGGCAGTGTTTGTGGTTAATACGCTCCAATAGTTTTAGAAGAGGCTTGTAAAAGGTTTCAATAGTAAAATAAAACTATTCTAAATATCAAAATACCCATCTTCTGTTATTTGTACGCAAGTGAATTGCAGCTTTTGATTATATTCTCTCAATAGTGTATTGATAGTATATTTTAATTATGTACTATCAAAGAAGGACTGAATTATTGCTTAGAGGAGATGAGATTGAATCATCTAATACTTTTTTCATATCATTTAAATTATTAGATATATTATAATTTTATTTCATGAAAGGAACATGAAATTAAATATATCACAACTTAGGAAATAGATAGGAAGAAAAAATATTCAAATTTGAAATAAAGAGAACAATATATCTTTTACTTCATAAATTCTCAAAAGATTTTGAGAAATAAAATTTTTAAAAGTAACAAAATAGAAAATAATCTTTTAACTAAATTAATATTAGAAAGATTATTCCAATATGTGAAGAATTTTTGTGATCGTTTTTATTTATATTGATATTCAAAACATTTATATGAGTATATTAGACATTCGTATATTGCATGTGTATGTGTGTGAGAAAGGGAGAGAGAGGGGGGGGGGAGAAAATAATGTATGTATATGTGTGTCAATGTGAATGTATGTTTCGTGAATTTTCTTATGCATAATATATCCATATACCTTGGATAATCAAAGTTAATATTACTCTTTTGTCTTGCCAACTTGCTAGTTTATCTCCAGCAAGCAAGAAGTTAGCCTCTTTAACAAAATAAACAGGTATATTCAGATTTTATAGGAAAATGAACATTTAAATAATTTTTCTAAGTCTTTTCCTTTTTTAAAAATCAATGATTATGTACATGAGCAGAAAAGGTATAAAAATACTTCCTTTTATGGCAATGAAATCAAGGCTGATGACTCCTTCCTGGGCTTCCAACAGTGGAAAGGAGTAGGGAGAAAGTTATCCACACACTGAAAATCTGGCCTGAATGCATGCAACAGAACAGATGCTGCTAAAGGAATGTAAAGGTCAAAAAGTGGCACTAAAGCAGGCAAAGAATTAAATCTGTCATCCAAGAATTAAAATGGTCGCTGTGACTTCAAACTAATACACATCAGTTCAACTAATTAAAAATCCTTATTTGCAAAACTTGCTAAAAAGGGTAAAAAGCATTTTTTCTGTGAGCCATTAAGAGAAAGCACTACTAGAAGTTACTCTCCTTGCTAGAAATAGTAGCTAAATATTCTTTAAATCATATATCATTATCTTGGAAAAAAGAAGGACATTGTGTAATGTAGTTCCTGATATAGAAAATGAATGGAATGCCTTTGATCAGATGTTTGCTCTATCAGGGCTGACCTAGGGCTAAACAACATATCTTTTGAACTACTACTGCAAAGAATCAATTGTTCTGAACAAAACCAAAATACTTCTTGGCGACTTCAATTAAATATAGTCATGAAATGCCAAATACTGAGAATTTTAAACAATATTATAATTAGAAGTTTAGGCTTCATTTTTTAAAATTACTTCTACTGTTCCTTCTTTACTTCAATTCAATTTTTTTGTGTAAAATTTCTTGGTGCTTTTACCAATTTTCTCAGTGTTCTTTATAGTTTATTTCTTTCCATTTAGCTAACTTAAAGTCAGTGATATTCCAAAACAGCTCAAATGCTTCAGTTCATTTTACTATCCCACTTTTTGATCGCCATAAGCCATATACATAGATAGCAACTAGATTACTAGTTGACTGTAGACATTGCCTTTTTTTTTTTACTGTTTCGGATATATTGCAACATTTTTCCAAACAGTGGTTAGTAATATTGTTGCACTTCAGACTAATGCATTCTGCTTCGTTTTTGATACTGCTACCATAAGTGTGTAGAATGCCAATTCGTTGCTAGACAAACTCAGTGACATTTTTAATCTCTTCATCATTAATAAACAAATCTTCTTGTTCTTGATCTTGCTGGCTTTTATCTTTTATAATCATAATCGATTTGTTTGGCTGGCTTTTAGATATAATACATATTGTTCACATACTTTTCTGATTTTAACTAACAGATCCTCTAATTCTTTCATAGAATCACCGATTAATAATATATCACCTACATAACAAAGATTAGTCATATATATATATATATATATATATATACATAAATTTTCCCGTCAGCTTTACAGTACATTAAAAGCTTTCAAATGCAATTCACATCTCTTAACAAGATGTAGCTAATAAGAGACAGTCTTTCACAACCCCATGGCCAATGGTGAACCAACCTGCTTTTATGTCACAAAAACCTGTAATGGAAATTTTACCACATCAATTCATGTCCAGAAATGTATTTTTTATGATAATATTCAATATTTTTCAGTATTCTATGAAATATAAATGCATGCTATTTCCATTCAATAATTGCCATGGTGGCAGATAAATGTGACCGCAAGATTGTTTTAGCTTCCTTTTATTGCCTCTCAAAAGTAAAAGAGTTGGCCAGACAGAGAGGTTGACAATAAGTGTAAACAAACCTAAGACATTTCTTTTGGTTCGCTGAATTCCAGACATAAACCATCATAAAATAATAAACAAAAAGACAATGAAACTAAAATATATTACACAGAATATCAAACACAAAAATAAATGCCTGAAATTTTGTCTTCATTTCCAAGTTGCTTGGAATATTCTAAACTATTAGTTTCTGCATAATGGCAGTATATATTAAAGAAATAGGAAACAACAAGAGTCCCTGATTTATTCTAATGGCATGAGTAAAGTTGCTTTAGCAGGAACTGAAACATGCTGCAGCATTGCCTTGCTGGAAGCTAACTGCTACATCTTTGGTATTCACCAACACTCTCAATTAATTACAAGGAAACATTTCCTCTGTCTAACTATATTAATATGGAAAATAAACTTTAAGCTAATTACAGATACAGCATTGATTATTTTACGTATAATAAAACATTAACCTTTCTATTACTATATTTTTAACTAAAATACAACCCCTATTAGCACATAACAGAGATCATACACTTGTTCAAATGTATGGGTTGCAAATCATTTCAAGGCCTTATTTAGAATACTCTGATGCTTTTATACATATTGCCTTAATGCAATGCATTTGATAATTTTTTTAAACTGGCTTTCCACTAATGTTAGGGATTGAATTATTCTTAAATTGAAACAAGCATTTTTTAGAGGTGTACGTCCTTTCAAATGCTGCCAACCATCAATAAATGATGATTTTTCACTTAGCTTGTCTATAGAAAATAGAGTAATGATATATGAGACTTGGAAAACACCACAACTGTTGTAGCAGGCTTCAAAGCTATTGTATAGTCAGTAGCTACACATATTAGCCATATATATAATGTGCCATTGCATCCTAAAACCAGATTTTTTTAAAAACATCATTTTGCAATAAAATGTTAAAAAATGGATTCATATTCCCATTTTATGACTTAGTTCATTGATATTTTATAGAAATCCGTTAATTGTTCATCAATCACATGTACCTTTAGATATTTTAGAATTCTTTAACAATTCCTACATTACAGTTTGAAAAAACAGGTTCTGACTCTTTGTGTTTTTTTTTCTTTTACCTTATCAAACTCCTTTGTGGTGATGCTAATACCATATCACAAAAGGGTGAATTCAAAAGAAATAACAGAATAATAGGAGAATGGAGCCTATATTTTTTATCATAGAATTTATAATAAGTTGGCAATTTCAAATTTGATGCTTTTCAGCATCAATCAATAATATAATGTATAACGTTAATTATCTCTAATTTATCAAGATTACCGAAATAGTTTAGACAACTTTTCAATGTGCAAAATACATCTGAACGAGCTATGATACATCATCAGTGATGTAACCTGAAAACATCACATGTTTCAGGTATTTCAACATCAGACATCCTCACCCAGGCAACCAGTTGGAATTGATCCAACCCTCAACTTGCATTCCAGCAGCAACAATCCAACAGTCAACTCTTTTAATCCAAAGCCACCTAAGGGAATTTTCTCAGCATTTTTACTTACAGAGTGAATGGCCCTCTTATTTGCTACCTTTATAAAGCTTGATCACTTAGAATTAGCAGAATTAGTGTCCTGGATATTTTATTGCAGAATTTTAACAAAAAGAAAAAAAAATAAACCAAAAAATGCTTATGCTGTTGCCACGTAGATATTTTCTAAACAATAATAGGGATTATGCCAATGAGTACACCTACACATATGGAAAACAAATACCATAAAAGCCTACAGAGTATTAACTTGTTTACATATAACCCCATTTTTTATAGATATTTCATTATGTATAAATCTAATATAAAATTACTGAGGATTCCTTGATATTCTACTCTTTCTTTTTTTCATCTTTAATAGTATTTTCCAGTTTCTTTCACAAATTTTAAGTTCTAAGAAGACAATATTATTTATAATTAAAAAGTTAAATTCTTGTTTATCAAAACTTATGTATTTCATAGTATTTGAAAATATTTTCAAGGTGTAGCTAAATTAAAATTAAAAAACGAAAATGAAAGAGAAAAATACAAAGTTACTGTCTTAGCAGAAATATAGTTTTGTAACAAAATTTATAAAGCTACTGCGAAAATGAGGATTATGTTGATGAAAAAAAAGGAGAATTATAAGGAAAGGGGGTTTGAATTGTGCAAAGAAATAGACATGAAAGAAAGATTGCAAGGAGAAAAGATGGAAGAAATAATTGAAGAGAGGAAAGAATAGAAATAAAACGGCATGAAGATAAAAAGACAGATCAGTAATAGTCCAGGAAAGGAACAGTCACATACATGTAGATCAGGACATATCTTTCATTATAAATGCACTTTACATCAGAATCGTTGCTGTTGTTTAACCCTGGGTGAGTCCCAAAGGAAGAGATCTATGATCAAAGTTGTTCTGGCCACCAACATCCCATATTCCTTTATTTCATGTAATCTGCATCTAAAATCTAAAACCATATTATTTAATGCATCCTTTGCCTTTTAAAACAATATAGTATTATTCTGATGTGTATAAGAAATCAATTTCATTTAGTTTGTTATATTTTTACTTAGATGGATTAGCTCATATAAATCTCAATCAACAGTCTTGTATGCAATTTGTTTTTCATTATAAACGTTGCGACAGAAGGTGGCGACAGAATGCATATCAGCATTTCTTCAAACTCTTTACATTCCACTGAAGTCGATGTTGCCTTTCATCCTTTCAGGGGTGGGGCGATAAAATAAACACTATTTGAGCACTGGAGTGAATATAACTGGTTTGTGCTCCTCTCATCAAAATTACTGGTCTTGCGGCAAAATTAAAAAGATTATACATTACTGAAAACCCACGATCATAATAAGAAGATAAAAACAGCAAAAAGGTCTCTAGGCATGCATGAGTTGTATTTAGTTAATTCTGATTGCTTCAAAATTCCAGTTGTTTTTACAAACATCATGTACTGTAATTTATTTTATATACCCCTAAGGAGTTCCTCGATTTGAAAACCTCTGGTAAAGAGGTTCTTTCGCAGACTTTACAACTACCAGAATATTGTTTGTGGAAGCTGTAGAGTGTGTGTGCAATGATGTGTGTATATGATAGAGCAAAGAAGTGTGTGCATGCAATGTGGTCTGTATGTGTGAGAGTGACTATGATGGAATAAATATATACATACATGTATATGATGTAGTTTGTGTGTATGTGATGCAGTGTACATGCGATGGCACGCTGTGGTATGCATATATGTGAAAAAGAGGGAATGTGAGCATTTGTGTTAGAGTGTTCATGTGTATCAGTGCATAAGGGAGTGTCTCAAGTGATATGAGAGACAGTACATCTTAGTAAAAAACAACATGTAAGAATTCACAACAGAAAGTCTATGGAAGCGATTAACTAAAAAATATGTAAGGGATGAAAAAGACCAGGCATACAGATATACAGAGATTTTATATATATATATATATACATATATATACACACACACACACATATATATATAAACAGAGATTATATATATATATATCTCTAGCAATAAGAAAATGGAGGGGAATATGTGGTACTCATCAACTTGCAGACATGGTATTATGTCAATTTGCCTGTTTATTTTTCAACTAAGAGAACAGGACAATAAAAACAATATACAAACACATATGACGTGTTATGTCATATCAGTAATAAAAATTACAAAGGACATCTACTGACTGAAGAAGGGACAATGCCTTACAGCTGTTTCAGCCTAGAGGTGACATGCCTCATTTTATGTATATAACTCCAGTAAAATGGAGTAATTGATAGATGAAATGGATGAAAATAGAGGTACATGTACCTCTAGGCCTCTTCAGAGATTTACAAAGTTCATGGAGTTAATTTACAATATACAAATATAAACATATAAAAATCATAAAAACTCACATATATATGCATATGCATGTATACTCTGACATATATAGCTATACATAAATAAATAAACACAAATACATGAATATATATATGTACACTTAAGTGTACATACATAAACGTCTATACATGCACACCAATGGGTCAATTGTTATTGTTATTATACATAAGGCCACATATATATACCTACCCACACATCCATACATACACACACACAAACACAAAAATTGTTGAGGTGCTAGAGTAAAAGCAGAGATGTGTACTGTGTGTGCCAGGGCACAAATTCCTCTGAGTAGGTATAAAAGTATGAGTAAAACAGCTATAATATTGGGTGAGAAATGGGTAAAATAACTGAGGAAGTCAGAGTTTGTAATAATTAACCTTAGACTTGGATGTTATAGTGTCATTAACCTTAGACTTGGATGTTATAGTGTCATTAACCTTAGACTTGGATGTTATAGTGTCATTAACCTTAGACTTTGGATGTTATAGTGTCATACATTCCACAATCTAGACTGGCAGATGAAAACAAAGATTCCATTAGGTCATTGTGTTGCCTATCTGATGATATCATCATCATTATAGCTGGTGACTTCAACAGGCATGTTGGACAATGACATGATAGATTCCATAGTGTGTATAGAGACTATAACTTTGGTTCAAAAGACAAAGATGGAACAAGGCTCCTCAAGTTCTGTTATGTTAATAATTAACTATCCAACTACCTAATCAACCCAATTTGGTGAATAAACCAACCAAATAGACTACATTCACAAGGAAAAAAAATGGGACAGACAAATGGTTGTGAACATTAGGTCTTTTCCAGGTGAAGAATGTACTACCCAACATTGGCTAGTGATTAGTTACTTTAGAGATGGAGCTAGACAGACTCAGAGGCACAAGACAATAAAAAAAAGGAAGATATGGAAGCTTGAAGAACTATCAAGCAATTAGAGGTGTATTTCTAGTTGAAACCTTGGGTGAAAGTGGGGTATAGGGTCTTAAAACATAGAGAACACCTGGAAATTCCTATAGACAACATGCTGAGGGTTACAGGCTAGATCTGCGGCTGAGGCAAGTCTCTCAACTAGACTGATGGTGACATGTTGGAATGTGAGGTAGACAGAGTCACAAAAGCAAAGAGATGAGATTGGAAAGACTGAAGAAAGTGCAGAGTAAAGAACTATACAAAGTAACTAGAAGGAAAGCAAAGTTATAGATCTACTTAGCAAGAAAAGAATAAAAAAATTGGGGGAGTTTAAGATTATATAAGCCAATGAACTAGTTCTTATAGCATAGTTTCTATGGCTGACTCTTCTTGACACAAATCATTTTACAGGGTGTGTTGAATGTATTTTATTGAGATACCAGCAATAGAGAAGTTGCTATGTCCTCAGTAAGACTGACGGGTTCTCTCAAACCAATGTTATCTCTGTTTGTCAACTAGTTTGTATGGAATCAAAAGCCTAGAATTAAGAGGCATCAAAATTACATTAGTAAGCAGGAAAGAAGACAGAACTCCAGTACTGTCAAGGGTACAGCTTTGCTTGTTAATCAGAAAAGGAGGGGTAAAGTTCAGGGAGCAATTGCCTCAGCAGGCAACAAAAGAGTTTTCTTGTATAGTGAAAGGTAGATTGTATGACACTTGCATTCAAACTGTCATATAATGCAGTAGTGGTGCAGAAGACTTGAATGCAGAGGAATTGGAAAGAAATAAAACCATCATGCTCTGATGGATGTATAATGTCAGTATGCATGAATGCCAAAGTACAAATGAGCTGAGAGAAAGACAGTACAATAGGAATTGAGTGTAGTGTACAAGAGAGGAAGCAATGCTTGTATAAGTATATGATGTGTATGGCGAATGATAATGGCATAATGAAGTGCCAAGCACTCTAAGCAGAATCTGTAGAAGAAGGAGACCAAAGAAGACTTGGGACAAAGTGGTAAAGGCTAACCAGGAGACGAACTGAAGATGCTGAGTCTCATGGAGGAGACAGCACACTGACTGGTGATATGCAGTATTACAGATGACCAAGGCACTCACGGCAAAGCATATCCTGACACAAATATAATGTTAGGAGCTGAGATATTTTGTACCTTGCAAAGCTTACCTTGCCTTCTTGACTCTTGCTTATTATCTACCTGTTGCTCACAGTCCAACCTTTTGCCAATCTCCTTATCACTCACAGCCCTCCATCACCCAGTCTTCCATCACTTGCTTTGACCACACCATCCGCTTCACTCTCACTTCTTTGACCTTCACAAGACCGACATATAAGACACTGAAGCACTCGCATCCCTCTACACACTAACTTTGTCCTGCTGTGCAACCAACCATGACACACTTTCCTGTAGGCCACTTCTTTTGTCATTCATCACCTACTCTTGCTAGCATTTCATCATTTGGCCTTACCTCTATCCATTTCTGTTATTCTTCTCCAAACTCCACCCCTAGATATTGCTACTTTTTTTCCAATTGCACTCTTACTTCTTTGGCTTCCAGCCTATTCTAGTCTTATTGCTCTCCCTCTCCCTCTCTCTCTCTCTCCCCATCCTTATTTCTCTCTTCAGTTACCTGAGCAAATGTACCCTTTCTTGGATATTAAGTACACTTTACACTTACACTGTTATCTTCTCACTCAACTACCCGTTTCAGGCCTTTTGGCTGTAACTGTCCCTCTCCTACTCTCCACCTTAGTCTGCTTGCTTTAAGTTTCAAAATACCATGATTACAGTGCACAAATTATTCCGCCTCCTGTGCTGATGCTACAAGAGAATCTGCAGCGCACCCTACAATGAATGGTAAGAAAGACTATCTGTCTAAAACTGGGTCCACAAAAACTGCACCCAGTAGACGTTGTAAAATGGTTGGCAATAGAAAGTATATCCAGCCATAGAAACTAAACCAAATGACAAGTATGAGCACCAGTCTATAGGTGCAGTGCCTCCCGGACTGTGAAAATCCATCTAACCCATGCCAACATGAAAAGACGATGTATAATGATGATGATGTACAGAATGATGACTGAGTGCTCATGTAAATAAATATGTATACTTTAAATGAAAAAGTCATATGAATATTGATAACAGCAAACATAGGAAAATAATAAAGAGAAATCTTTAGTACGTATACAGGTTTGTATTTGTTTATCTGAATAACTGTGTTGCAATGTAGGCATCAAGTACGTGTAGGAGTGTAGACATGTGTGTGAAATGCATGCTTTTTGTGTTTATATGGGTACCGGTATGTATGTATGTAATGTGTGTGCATATAAGCATAATTTGATTTTACGTTATATATATATATATATATATATATATTTATTTATTTATGATTATATATATATATATATATATATTTATTTATGATTATATATATA
>NC_068986.1:4376401-4378594 GCF_001194135.2 Octopus bimaculoides | reverse complement strand
GAACCAAACCAAAAAAAAAAAAGAACAACAAAACAGAAAAAAAATTAAGGTAAATATGTAGAAGGGTATTAGAAATGAGAATTATGTCAAACAACTTATTGTACAACTAGCTTTCTTTATTATTTTGAATATTATAAAATTTTACTCTTACAATGTAGAAATGTACATAAAGACTAGTATTTTTTGCAGTCTGTGTTTGTTTGCATTCTAATATGGTTTCGAAAGAATGAAAACTTCAAATATTTGAAAGATAATTTAATAAATAAAGCATTCAGTTTAATAAAAATCAATTTTGAATAAGTTCTCTTTGAAATATTTATAAAGACAATTCGTATTGTTTGTTTGGTTTGTTATCAATTGGTAAATTTCTCACAAGATGTTTCTTTTACTCATTCATATGTATGTGTGTACACACAAACACACACGCACATATATGCAACAAATATCCACTTATACATGCACACATGTATACACATTTTGCATCAGCTTTTCCATGCGTGCATACATATATGAATATATGCATATACACATACATATGTACATGCACACACATATATATATATATATATATATATGTATATACACACACACACATATATATAATATACATATATATATATAGATATATAATTGAAAAAATTGAAACCAACAAGAAGGGGTATGGTTGGACATTTATTTCTAATCACTACAATTGTTTCCACACAACATAGTTCTCTGGAGAACTACACTGCGTGGAAACAATTGTAGTGATTAAAAATATATGTCTAACCGTACCCCTTCTTGTTGACTCCAATTTTTTCAGTTACCTATTCACACACGACAGATGCCCAAACTACTATTGGATAACACAAGGTAAATCTGAAGGTGGATGAACTTTATACTGTACTCTACTACGTTCGTAACAGAATATACCATAACAATATATAAATATATAGATAGATAATGATGGTGATGTGTGTGTGTGTGTGTGTGTGTGTGTGTGTGTGTGCATGTGTGTGTGTGTGAATATGTGAGAGAGATCTGAGCCTAATCTACTGGCAATAAAGTTAAGTTTATTCGAATCAAGTATGCCAGTTGACCAAAGGCTATTGAGCACATTCTTACTACATGATATTGCTACTTTCTTTTATTGCTTCATATTGGTTTCATTTAATGTCTCGTAGAAAGAAAATCTCAAAGCACATCTCTTACTTTAAAGAATTAACATTAGAAAGAAATGAGAGCATAGTGTAAGAGCCTGTATGGGTTTCCCTATCTTTTTCTGCATGTATACCTTCTAAAATATTCCATTTTTTTCAAGCAGTGTCTCAGACAGATGCAATGGAATTAACGTAGTATACTTAAGACCTGGTAGCAGTCAACCAGAGCTATAGTAGTTAATCTGACTGAACTGTAGCATTCTGTAGATGCTTCGTGCCTGCATTCTAACACATTTCTAATGAAAACTTCTGGCATAACTGCATGGATAAGATGTTTGTTTTGGAGCAACTTCTTTTCAGATTAATTCTAATTTGCAGCATCTAGGACAAGAACATTCTGCAATTACAGGTACAGGTGTAGCTGTGTGGTAAGAAGCTTGATTCCCAACCACGTAGTTCCAGGTTCAGTCCCACTGCATGGCTTCTTGGGCAAGTGTCCTCAACTATAACTCCGGGTTGACCAAAGCTTTGTGAGTGGATTTGGTTGACAGAAACTGAAAGAAGCCTGTTGTATGTGTATATATGTATATATATAAAACTATGTGTGTGTGTATTTGTGTCTGTGTTTGTCCCTCCACCAATGCTTGACAATCGGTGCTGGTGCATTTATATCCCCTGTAACTTAGAGACCAACAGGATAAGTGCCAGGTTTTAAAAAACAAACTAGGTACTTGGGTTGATACATTCTCTTTTACTTGTTTCAGTCATTTGACTGCGGCCATGCTGGAGCACCACCTTTAGTCGAGCAAATCGACCCCAGTAGTTATTCTTTGTAAGCCTAGTACTTATTCTATCAAACTCTTTTGCCGAACCGCTAAGTTACGGGGACATAAACACTCCACCATCGGTTGTCAAGCGATGTTGGGGGGACAAACACAGACACACAAACATATACACACACATACATATACATATATATACATATATACGACGGGCTTCTTTCAGTTCCCGTCTACGAAATCCACCCACAAGGCTTTGGTCGGCCCGAGGCTAT
>NC_068986.1:4369805-4376154 GCF_001194135.2 Octopus bimaculoides | reverse complement strand
ATTAGGTAAGCAGAAAAGGTAGCAAGCTGGCAGAATCGTTAGCGTACTGGAGAAAATGATTAGTGGCATTTGCGCATCTTCATGTTCTGATTTCAAATTCTGCTGAAGTTGACTTTGCCTTTCATCATTTCAGGGTCATCATCATCATCATCATCATCGTTTAACGTCTGCTTTCAATGCTAGCATGGGTTGGACGATTTGACTGAGGACTGGTGCAACCGGATGGCTACACCAGGCTCCAATCTAATTTGGCAGAGTTTCTACAGCTGGATGCCCTTCCTAACGCCAACCACTCAGAGAGTGTAGTGGGTGCTTTTACGTGTCAATAAAGATAAAATAAGTACCAGTTGAGCAATTGGCATTGATGTAATCGACTAGCCTCCTCCCCTATAATTTCAGACCTTGTGTTAAAGCTCATTGAAGGGAACATTCCTCTTTTTCTGTAACAGATTTAATCCATTGCCCAGTATAACACCGCTCTCTGGCCTTTGTGTCCTTCAGCAAAGTCTACTCTGTTGTAGTTATTCAGGCTGGGCCTCCAATTTGCGGGTAACTTCTATTTACTTTTCTTGGAGACTCTGTAAAAGGATCATCGATACTGCCATTCCTCTTCTAGTTGATTAATAAAGACAAGAGTCAATGGTGAGCCCCTACATTTTCATTCAATCTAGTAGAAATTACAGCTAAATCTCCATTAAACCATACACTACATTCTTAGAAAGAAAGACACACTGGCAATATTTTCCATGTTACATAATGCCTGGAAACATATGGAATGGTCACAGTTGGGAAGCCTTTGCTCAATCAGGGCTGACTTGGAGGCTAAACGACAGCTCAAAAATGCATGTTATCTCTCTCTCCCCTCTCTCTCTTTCTCACTCTCTCTCCTTCTCCCTCTCCCCTTCCATCTCTCTCCCTCCCCCCTCTATCTCTCTCAATGAAGTAATATTTTGTTAATTATCAATTATTACTTTTTATACCATATTATAATTATAATAATGACATCAAAGCTTTGAAGGCTGCATAAATATCATCACCAGCTCTATAAATGAGGACCTCAAATATATTTATTTCCCCATTGTACAGCTAAGTGTAAAAGCATACAATATTATAATTATTTACATGAATATTTTGTTTTAAATAAGCATTTTAAAACTTAATGCTAATAAATAAACATCTAATGAAACTTGTGTAATAATTCTCTAATTAGCCTTTTATCTTAAATCTAATTTAAACTAGTTTTGTGCAAAACCAAGCCATATAGTTTTCTGAAAATTTTAACCCAATATCTGTGATGCTGGTGTTGTAAAAGGTATATTTTTTTTTTAACTTTCTGTGAAAACCAAAAGCCAGTACTCATTATTCATAAATTTTGTGAAGAATAACTTCATACTACAAATTCAAGATATTTTTGTAAATATCAACAGCTACCATCTACAATACTGGTTTACAGTAGCTTCAGCATGTGTATGTTTATTATTTGAAGCCTATTACTAACACAGAAGCTATACATCCTGTTCCCTTTGAAAACACAAATCCCTCACCCCTTACCTCTTAAAGCCCACCTCTCTTATCCTGGTTCTACATTTTAACTTTGCACTGAAACTGAAAGGTGACATCTGTGTAAATGAAGAATCCATTCTCCACATCATTTACCTCAATATCAGCAACAAAGGTTTCCAGTTATTCTGGTTCAACGTTTGCCTTCCTTATTCCTCTAAATTCCTTTGCCACCTCTATCACACTAAATTCCTCTAAGCACCGCCACTGCCACCACCACCACCACCAATAACTATTTAACTAACTTTCATCCTGCATTGAGAATATCTATCTTGCATTACTTCACTTTGAAGTAAATGTCCTCAGTGACTTCAATGCTCACAACTCTTCCTGTCTCTCACACTCCTCTCACACTGACACTGCTAGGGCAGATGTTTAATATTTTCCCATTCAGTAATATCATCTAACTGTTAGTATCATCATCTCATGTTATTTTCCGATACACAGACACTGCAAAATGTTTAATCTCTTTCTCACCTCTAAACCTAGCAGCTACCAAACTAGTGCCATCTATGCTCCTGATAAATCACACACACCCTCCCTAATCAAGGCTACCCATCATGAATCTACAAACTGTGGAATACCAACACTTCATGTCAGTTAACTAATCAGTGCTCCACCAGTTTTACATCATCATTGGTCAAATATGCTTCAGCCCTACAAGCTCTCCCATTTTCACAATAAATCAATAAATAAAGAGATATTAGCAATTAAAGTTTTAAAATTTTAGCCAATTGTAAGCCACAGACACATTCATGCCTGTTTCTGGGAACATGAGAACTCTTTTGTTTGCAAGAAAGCATGTGTTGACAAATATATTGAAACCACTCGCTGATGGTGTGTTCTACTTGTTTGAGAAACTGATTGAATGCATTTCTAACTTTCGTTTTCAATGAACGGGTCAATAAAATGTTTGGGTTTTAAAAATATCTAATTTGTAATGTGCTATTTTTAAAAGGATGTGTTGTTTACTTGTTTCTTTTTGTCATTGAGGTGTGCTAAAAATAACAGCTAAATAACGTTTTTGGATAAATCTTTAAGTTTGTGCTATTGCAATGGTTAAAATTAAAAAAGTTGTGTTGTTTACTCTTTCTTGAGAACACATACTATTTTCAGGATGTTGATGACAAAATGTGCAGTTACGCACAAAATGACAGCTTCCAAATCCTGTTTTTTGACTGGATGAAAATGATCAAATTTTAAACCTCCATAACTTTTCAAAGAGATTTTTCTGGAAAAAGTGAAATAACTCCAACAATTCAGCTTGGAAAAGTATATTAATGTGCATAATTAAAAAATTTTCAATAAACTTTAATTCTTGAAATGCTGGTAGCCAAACCCACTGTTGCCTTGAAGAAACAAGTCCATATATTCCTTACATAACTCCAAAAGCTGTGATCAATAGCTAGTGCATATATTTGCCAACCCTTAAATACCTACCATCAGGGCTAGCCCATATATTTGCCAATTGCTTCAATCTATCCTTTCTCTACAGAATCCACCCCAATCTTTGGAAATATTCCACAGTGTGTTCCATCCTTAAGACAAGTTCATGGCATGACCAATTATCAACCTAGTGCTTTCACTTCCAAATGTCAATAGTGATGAAAACAACTTCAAAAGAATAACCCTCTCCACCACCTTGTATCTCAACCCCTCTTAGTAGCCGTTAATATGACCTCCATAGAGCAGATCTAATGTGAACCTACTCTGCCTTGTCACTCACTCACTGTTCCTTACATTTGTAAAGTTCAATAAAGGTTATTTTTCTACAACACTGTATTTTAGCAAAGCAGCTGAAAGCATGCAGCACAATAATTTTATTATAGCTAAATTGTCCATGTATTGGCTTCATCTCTCCTTCATTTCTTTGACTGGAGGCTTTCTATCAGATTATGCTATCAGTAGAAGGCACATGTAGAGGTTGGTCTCACTGATTCACAGCTTTGGTTATGTCACTCCACCTACACTTCCTCCTCTTGTACATTAACCCACTTGCTATCATCTTTGAGACTGCTAGCACCTATGACACCTTTCTACACTCCTCTCCACCATCCAAACACAGACATCAACCACATACAACCCAGCCACCACTTCATATCAAAGTGTATTGTCTCCTTAAACAGACATATTGAAAACATTCTCAATGGACATGACAAAACTATCACTAGACATATATCACAGAAATAATCTTAGGCCATGCAAGTTCTGGTCTTGGGCAGCAAACCTAAAAACTTCTCAAAGTCGCTTCACAATCTATGATGAGCGTTCATGGCAATCTCACATCTTTAGCAAAGCCAAAACTGAATCCCAAAAACTGGTTTTCCTCTTCAGGTTCAGAAAATACTTCAGCCTCAAATAGCTAATGACTCTTTTCCAGAGCTCAACTGTGACCTGCAATTGAATACCAGTCACATATTTGGGACAGTGCTACTGTTGTTGTTGTTGTTGTTATATGTAAAAGCATTGAAGATCACATCCAAAACAAAGAATTCACGTATCAAAACACTCCAGCATCTGGTTCAGACATTATTTCCTCATGTACCTCTTCTACAATAGTCTCTGCTCCCTCAAAGCTAGTTAGTTGTTTACAACTTCCATCTGTCTCTCCGCTACTTGTCTCTCATTCTATGATCCGTGCACACACCTTCCTCCAAGGTCTCTACTAACCATTATCTCATTTCCTTCTCCAGAAGATCAATTGTCTGGAATCTCCTCCTACTACATTTTTCCTTGCAGACAATGCCTGACTTACAGATGTTCAAAGCAAACATTAACCCTATCGATCTCATTAGTCTTGGATGATTTATGAATGCCATGGGTGTATCTTCTTTCTCTTGACTAAATCATTGAAAGTGAATGAATGAGAACTTTAATATAAACTTGTTAAACAAAAACGAAACAACTGGGTATTTTCTTTTCTCTTTTTTTTTTTTTTCCTAAAGACCAGCATCAGTTGTTTTACTTCTGTTACTAACTGTTCATTCCAAATAACAATATAAGTAAAACAGTTTAAACAAAAAAATCAAATGATGGACTAAATTTTTTTCTAAAATATTGCAGTTATTTTATATTACAAATAGAAAACTCAATTGCAAACAATAAAATTGTTGCTGACAAGTTTTCAACAGGCCAATCACTGATTCACTGTATATTTCATGGTGGTAAGAGTGTCAAGAATCTATTTAAAGTGATGCAGAACAAACATCTTGAGACATTTCATTCATAAAGCACCTTTCTAGTGGTTTTATCACAAACATTTACATTCTACTGCATTATAAATCAGACTGAGATATACATACATACATACACACATCATATATATATATATATATATATATATATATATATATATATATATATATACACACACACACACACACACACGTATGTATGTATGTATGTATGTATGTACAAACACATACACAACTGTGGCATTCATCTCAAGAAATAATCACATATAGATAGCTATACAGGATGCTTTCACAAGATGAATACTACAGTTATGGCTTTCTACAGTGTATCTACATTAAGATATACAAAATGCTATTTTGAAGTAATATTGCTTCTATCGCTAACGTCAAATATACATGCATGCACACACACACACACACATTTAGTGACCATACTAATACCAGTGGCACAAAACAAAGCAAAAAAAAATCAATGGGGGGGGGGGCAGAACAAACTTTAAAGTAATTGGCATAATAAAGGGAATCTAGCCATAGAAACCATACTAAAACCAACTCTGGAGTCTGACACACCTTGGGTTCTCACTGGATTTTATCAAACCATTCAAACGAACCTGGTATGGGAAAGTAGCTGTTAAATGATGATGATTCACAAATATACACATATATTAGACACAAACATAGATCTTGTATGTACCAAATTCCACTCACAAGATATTGGTCAACCTGAGACTGTGGCATAAGACACTTACACAAGTGGGATTGAACGCAGACACATATAATTGTAAAGTGAAATTCTATTCTTAAACCACACAGCCATAACTGTGCACATAGATAGGATTTAAATCAGTGGTTCTCAACCAGGGTCCATATGGTCCTTGGGGGCCCATGTAAGGTTTAGTTGTTAAAAATTATGTGCAGTAAATTGGTTAAGGACCCCACCCCCTTCAATCAGGAATGATCATAGGATTGCACCTAGAAAGTTCCCCTCCAAGGCACAAGTTCGGTGAGATTGTTTATGGAAGACCAGCAGTCATTCATGCATACCAGCCTCCCCTCTCCACACCACCAATGTTGTCCAAGAGAAAGACAAAAGCTAATACAAACTGGTGCCAGTAACGTCACAACTCATTCCTACAGCTGAGTGAACAAGAGCAACATGAAATGAAGTATCTAATTCAAATACAGGACACACTGCCTGGTCTGGGAATCAAACTCACTACCTCATGATTGTGAGCCTGACACTAACCATTGAGCCATGCACTTCACAGTAAAAAAAAAAATCCCATTATATTTTTATAATTAAATATTATTAGGAATTGTATGGAAAACAATTATCAAAATATTTTGTGTATTGTTGAAGTAAATTGGTTATATTTCCACAATAGACAAAATATTTTAATAATTATCTTTCATACAATTCCTAATAATATTTAATAATGAAAATATAATGGGATATTTTAAAATGCCAAATGGCTATGGGGGTCCACTCGAGTAATATAGGAATCAAAGGGTTCCATAGGTAACAAATGGTCGAGAACCACTGATTTAGATTGGGAGAGAGAGAGAGAGAGAGAGAGAGAGAGAGAGAGAGAGAG
>NC_068986.1:4368099-4368910 GCF_001194135.2 Octopus bimaculoides | reverse complement strand
AATTTAGCTAAACAAAATTGCATTTTCCTAAACACGCAAATCCCAAGGATTTTTCGTCTTGCTTTCTTTTTGTTTCATTTTTTGTTAAATTTGTGGTAGATATTAATTTAAATCTAAAGAAAAAAAAAATGTAATTTTAATAGTGTTTCAAGACCTACTTCTACAAGTAACAAGAAAGTTTGAAAAAATAAACAGCTGAAACTAAACATTGTAATTTAAGTATGTTGCTTTACATCATATTGATTGCAATTAGTCGTACAAGGGATAAAACTGACTGCATTATAATTCCTCTACAAAAACATATTTGAGTAGTTAATTGAAGTGATGTATTGAATTTTTTGTTTGTTTGTATGTAGGTACATATATTATAAGTCATAGTTGGCCTGAAGATCCTGCACCCACAGATCAAATTCAGAGCAGCAAGAGACTGACTCCACCAAAACAAAATATTGGGTTGTCCGGAAAGTGCATGCCGATTTGTAGTAGCTTACCTTTCGACTTATTTGCCATGAAACCACCTCAATTCTGGGAAGAGGGTATTTTCAAGTTAAAGGAAAGATGGAGACGCATTGTGCAACAAATTGGTTCATATTTGGTTGATTAAAAATGTAATGGCAAGTATTTATTGACCATTTTTTCTTTCCTTTAAAAATCGGCACGAACTTTCTGAACAACCTAATATTACTGTCTACTATGGTATTGAGTAATCTTTTTTGCAACAGTTAACAATGAATAAATATTATATATATGTATGTATATATGTATATATATATATATATATATATATATATATATATATATATATATATAT
>NC_068986.1:4348874-4367479 GCF_001194135.2 Octopus bimaculoides | reverse complement strand
TATGTGTGTGTGTGTGTGTGTGTGTGTGTGTGTGTGCCATTTTCATATTTATTTCTCAATGAGACAGCTGTTAGATTTTTCAAAGAATTTAGAAGCATTAGTGCTAAGACTACATGATAACAATTCTCTAATACCTGTATTAAGGGCAGAAAATGTAAAAGGCTTGAATGTTGGAAAGTTATAATCGAAAGGGCTGAATACAATATGATGGACGGCCAAGGGCTGAAAGCATTTGCCAGGAAGTTGTACCTCATTCTGTCCAGGAGCAGAGTAGTACAATATTGGCATTTTTAGGCTTAGAAAGTAATAATTCATTATTATCAATGGAAGCAGTATTAGTTCAAAATAGCATTCAGGGTATCTTACTCAATGTGGATATACAGTAGAAAGCCACACAACAGTAGTATTTGTCTTGAGAAAACATCTTGTATAGATGTATAGTGCTAAAAAGCACAAAAGTATATCAGCAGCAAAGGAAAATTGTCCAGCAGCATTTCAGAATAATGATTTTATATGCATCTTTTCCCATAACTAATACTGAATAAGAATTAGAATTAGTTTTAAAAAAATAATGAAAAGAAAGAATCAAAATATTAATTGTTTTTTATCTTTTATTTATAATATATATGTCAAGCTAAGTAAAATTGCTGACTTCCACACATATAGGCTTGCCCTTCCAGGTTCCAGTAACACTTAAAAAGCACCCATGCCAGCACTGCTTAACAAACCCATGCCAGTGCTGCATAAATGCACCCATGCTGGTGCTGCATAAACGCATCCATGCTGGTGGCACAATCTGTTAAGTGGTTGGCATTAGGAAGGTCATCCAGCCACAACAGACAGTTGAAGTCTGGATGGCTTCCTTCTAGCCAGCTCCATCTCAAATCGTCCAACCCATGCCAGCATGGAAAGTGGATGTTAAACGATAATGATGATGTCCTTGTCTATCATTAATTTCTAGCTTAGGCGAAAGACCATATTTGCATGAAAGGGAGACGGTATAGTTAATGAAATAAATCCCAATACTAGACTGGTACTTATTTGATTGCTAATGAAAGAATGAAAGGAAGACTTTGATAGGATATCAACTCAGAATGTAAAGGCCTGTTTTAAATACCACCAGGTATTTTGTCTGAGACAGATGATTTTGTCAATCCATTCTTTCTTTTTTTCTATTTTTCTTTTCTTGGTTTCAGTTACTAGACTTCAGCTATAATAGGATACTTTCAAAGATTTTAGTCAAACATTAACCCCAATACTTATTCAATCTGGTACTAATTTTAGCGATCTTTGTTTATTGAACTGCTGCAAGCCTACATATCAATCTTAAGCTAAGAAATATAATTTTCTATACAAAGTGCTATAAAGAATTCTGTACAAACCTCTTCGAAATCCAACACAGAGTGATATCTTGAAACGTCAGTGTGAAGTCTGACTAATATTGGATGGAACAACTTTATGGAAAAGAAACCTCCATCTATATTACATACTCTAGATAAATATGACAGTTCCATCAATAGAGTTAATATTATATCCTTATTACATTCTTATGATCCATTCATTGCTCACGCTGGTAACTGAATTATTTGAGAGAACAAACCAAACCTTAACAACAAATCTTAAGAGGATGACACCAATGCACCACACTGAACACTTACAGTTATCTATCCATCCACAGAACATTTACATGTATTTATACACTTACATATAGTTTGCATTTTAACTAAAAAAAGTTAACTACAACACCAGCACAACAATAATAGCTGACATTACCGTTGGCAGATATAAAGACACAGTCAAATAATTTAGAAAGACTTAAAGAATGACATTTCCAACAGTTAAACCTGCCACACCCATGAGAAAAATATCAACGATAATAACTATGGTAATGGTTTCAATTTTTGGCACAAGGCCAGCAGTGGGAGGGAATAATTGATTACATCAACACCCTGTACTTGATCAATACTTTATTTATTGACCCCCCCCCCACTCCCGCCACCACAAAGGGATGAAAGGTAAAGTTGACCTCAGCAGAATTTGAACACAAAATGTGAAGAGCTAGAAAAAAATCCATTATGCATTTTATCCAACAGTTTGCTGCCTACTACTGTAATAATGAATATAATAATAAAAAGTAAAGAAAATAAAATGGAAAGTGGTGGGAGGAGAGTTAGAGAAGAGAAACAAAGAGGAATAGAATCTGAAAGCAACAATAAGATCCACAACCCCAAAAATTCAGGGAAAAAGAAAGGTCACAGATACATAAAAGGACAACTGACCAAAACAGGAGACAATTATTTTATATGTCAAATTGACATGTAAAAAACATTAACTACTGTCAGGTTGAAAGAGGAATATCATTAAGGAAAGGAACAAAAAAAAAAAAAAGAATGAAAACACCAGAGGCTTATAAAATCAGGTCAATAACTGACTTTCAACAGATGCAGTGGAAGTGTGTCAGTAACTGGGTCACAGAAATACAACAATCAGTTTTGATACTTAATATTACATGTTTGCATGTTTTCAATTGTAGAATGAAGTATTTGACTGGGAGGGAGCAACTAATTAAACTTGAAGCCTCTTTCAACCAAATATGGAAAACAAATTTGACTCTACTAAAAGTACTGAGTCCTTTCAGCAGTAAGTGTTTGTTGTTATAAACAACAAATATCTATAGATAAAACAATTAACTATACCTTAACAAGTCTAACATCAACACTTACACACACACACACACATTATTTTTATACAAGAATGTGGTTGATAGAGACTTTAAAGTTTCAGCCAGGTGATCCATTGTTGGACTGATGGCTTAGCTGGCCAAAACTTTGAAGTCACTATCACCAACATTCAAGTATAAGAATAATAAATTTTTATTCAACAAAAGTATAGAGTAACCCATCAGATTAATGTAAAACTGTTTTTATTATAACTGAATATAAAAACGAATATTAATATATATATATATATATATATAAAGGTTGTGGTTACTCAAAGTTGGCATGTTGTGGGATTGAGCCAGAAAGCTATCTTCTTAAGCACACAGCTATGGTCTACACCTTGTTAAACTCTATAATCTAGTTAATGTTGGTTTACTCCTACAAAGCAATACACAATAGGTTTCTTTTTTAAAAGAATAACGAGTTGAACTGAACAGTTACATTATTGTAAATGTCAATCTGAGAAGTGATGACGGCTGACTTTGAATAATGTAAATTTTAATAATTCTTTGGACAACATGAATGATTGATTAAATGATTGCTATCTTGGTTAAAGGTCATATTTAACAAGGCTAACACCAAGACCTTTGACCTAAAGAAAGGTAGAGAGATTGGTTAATGAGGAAAACATTATTTAATATTCCTAAGTCTAAGGTATTTAACCATTTAGTGGTGCTTTTGATCACCAACAAAACCTGTTACATAACAAAGGCCTTAGAAATTCAAGGTTTTATATTTTAAAATTATTGATGCAAAATTTATGTATCAAGACTGCATAGAAAAATATAACTTATTTTAATTAAGTTTCCATGTCCGGCAGTTACATAGATCTTATATTAAACAAACTCTAAGACTGTAATAATTGTCAAAAAATCAAAGCAAATATTAATGAACAATTTCAGATTTAGTCAAATATTTGCAAAGATAACAATTTCCAAATAATAACAACAGGCTGTTACAGAAAATGATAATTGCAAGATTTTATAGGAATTCTCCTTAGAAATTGATCAGAAATGATCATGGAAGGCAAAAAAAAAAAATAAAAAAAAGAGCAGCATAAGCTCAATGACTTTGCAATCTCACGTGTGAAGAGGGATGATGTCAAAGACACTGAGAAAATTGAGAAACATCAGGATCTAAACAAGATTTTTTGAACGGCAATTGATACATTTGTCACAATGCTTAATCTGTTTAAGGGGCTGAAGGATATTGGAATTGGGACAGGTATTGTAAACTTATAGAAAAGTGCCACTCTGTACTCTGCAAAAATCCTAAAAATGATTAGTTAGATTTGAGGAGACTTGTTGTCACCAAATCTCAAGATAACATTTATGCTAATTAAATTAGCATGTAAAAGCATTTGCATAATGATAATAATAATAATAATAATAATAATAATAATAATAATAATAATAATAATTAACTGACTGGAAGTGTTATGTACATTGTTTTGTCTTGATTTAAAAGATGGGCTACAGTAAATATTCTGCTCAACACTACAGATTTGCTTGTCAGTTGTTTGACCGTAACCAGTTGAGCATGTCCCTTGGTGGCTGACGATATGTGCATCTCTGATCATGAGCAGAAGTAGTGGGTGAGCATCATAGTCATGTGTTGAGAGGAATATTTGGGGGTTTGGATAATTCACCTTAGGAAACATAGGTATTTCGTTCAACTTCCTCAAACAACCCTTATTCAGAGACTTTTTGAGTAGGATGGGCCACTCGACCTGAAGAAAATTCTAACTGGGTCCCATCTGCAAAGTCATGTGCTGTTTATCTTGATATATGAGATCACCATGTCATGCACATATGGTTATGATGCATGTGCCTGCTGTACCCTTATCAGATGGGTAGTCATGATGGGTATACTGGGCTTCATATATGCACTGTTCTCTCACTCAATAATAATAACAACAACAATCACCAGCATAAAAAGAAACATTAATGTAAACATAACCTCAACTGGTTTGTATTTTAACGACAAACAAAAAAAGAAACCCTTCTACAAATAATTGATAGAGGTCATTAGCATCTTGTACTGATAAATCTTCAGCAGCAGAAATAGATGTATATTGATGCTTACAATGATGACTAAAGTATGGAATCAATAGCATTTTATTGTAACCATTAGAGTAACAAATATCACACAGGTTGGTAATGACATTTTCACATGATTAACCTCTAGAACCAGTGTGGATATATTTTACTAATTAGTCTAAAATATTGGAAACCTTCTGTGATAGTTGTTCATCTTGGATCTTTGAAAATTAACAGGGGGAAATGAAATTTTAATTTCTCAAAAAAAAAAAAAAAAAAAAAAAAAAAAAAACTTCACTTGTTCTTTTTTGATTTGTAAAACACACTAATCATGAAAATATATTCAAATAAACAGAAAATTATCTCTATCTTTCTGATACTTTTCTCAATTTTACTTCATTAAATTTTCTTTAGAAAAATTTAATGATATATAATTACCTATCCTTAAAAATGCTTGTTGACAGATAGCAATCAGAAGGATTCTTCCCTTTATGAATGTATGTATGTATGTAGCTAAGAAAGTATGTCTCTGCATGCTAAAACCCCTAATTAATTTGCAAAACATTAGGAAGAAATTTCATCACAAATAAATTAGGAGTCAATGTATAATGACATGATGAGATATCAAGAAATGTTTTTAGCATTATTTTAATTTTTTTTTCTATTCTGACAGATTGGTTCCTAAATTGAACAGTGTGTGTTTTCTTGACTGCAAAATTGTTGATAAAGAATTCAATTGAAATAAGTATTGCAAGATATATTAAAAGGATGGTAGTATACATAGGGACAGACATTAGTTCAGTATCTCTTTAAGGACAGCTTTATGTATGTAGTTTACAGAGAAGGCTGTGTACACTCAACAATAACTCATTAAGAGAAAAAGAAAAGTATTCTTGGTGGGAATTGTATATTACAAACAATATGTTTCAATTGCCATTAGCAGTGCAGCTACTGCCATGAAAATGAAAACAATAATAATAATAATAATAATAATGATAATAATACTAAAAGAGGACGGGCAATGTAAACAAAAAGAATGTAAGCAAGTTCAGATATGAAAGAAACTAAAATTACTTCATACAAATTCTCACTCCTCCTTTGCTGGTGAATGCCAAATCTTTGATTAACTGTATGGGTAATATCATACGGACAAACAAATAGAGATAATCTCTAATGAACCACAGGCTCCCTAATGCAACCAACCAATTTAGCCAGGTATTCATTCTGCTATATTGATAGAACAGCCATCTCAGGTAAAATCTGGAAAGGAGAACTGTGTGTAAATGTAAATGAATGTGAATATTAGGAGAATGAATTCCCGGAATTGGAATTGTTCATGATTATAGTGTAGGTAGTTCTATTCTGCTTAAAGAAATTACTGCATAGATTTGTAGTTAAGAAGTCCATTTGAAAACCACATGGTTTCTGGCTCAGCCACAATGTGCAGTGTCTTAGACAAGTGTCTTCTACTGTAGCCCCAGGCTGATCAAGTCTTGTGAGCAAATTTGCTAGACAGAAACTAAAAGAAAGTTGTTCATATGCACCCACACACCCACACTCATCATATACATCTGTGTGAGTGTGTATATGTGTACATATATGTGTGTGTGAGTGTGTATATATGTATGGGTGAGTGTGTGTGTGTGTGTGTGTATATATATGTACATATATGGGTGAGTGTATGTATGTGTGTGTGTGTGTGTGTGTGTGTGTGTGTGTGTGTGTGTGTGTGTGTGTGTGTGTGTGTGTGTGTGTGTGTTTACAGCCTACACTTATAACCATTAATGTTAATTGTGATAGGGCTGTAACCAGTGACATGTTTGTTGACATTTACTGCCAACAATCATCTGTTAGCTTTGTGCTTTTGAATTCTTATGGAATAAATAAAAAAAATTTCTGGCTTGAAATGTAAGGGTTGCCAACAGGAAAAGCATCTGGCTGTAAAAAAACTGGCTCAAATACCTCTCCCTACCTAAGCTATGCAAGTATGAAAAACAGATGGCAAAATGAATGTACAAACATCTTAAGTTAAAAAAAAATATCCCTGCCTTACAAACAGTGTTATTTGTTTGCAATCTTTTGTGAAAACATATCAAGCCACTAAATTATTTGTTTGAAAGGTGGGGAAATATTGACTTTCCTAGAAATTGGTGTCAGTAAGAGGAAGAACATCTGATCATAGAAAAACTGCCTCAATAAATTTGTCTGAACCATGTAAAGTGGACATCAAAATGATGAGTTATGATGATGATGATGGCAACTAATGATAATTACTGTTCATATATAGAGCCAGAGAATTTTGTTGCATGGTCAATACAAATCTATTGCAAATACTAGGTAATATATTCACAGATATACAACAGGTAGAGTGATCACATTTGGTACATCTTTGATCATAAATCTTGTCAAAGGTGACCTGGGGTTAAACAACTTTAAGACAACCTTTGAATGCATTTAAGAGACATTTTAAAAAATCTTTTAGTTCAGAAGGTATGTGGTGCCTATAACCCTTTACAAAGACTCAAAGACTGGTTCAAAGGAGATATCCTCAAACCAGGGTCATGACCTGAATGCTTGCAATAGAGTGGACTCTATTAAAAGTACAAAGGGTACCAGGTGGTGATGTTAAACTGAATGACATATTAAGTCTACTAGCAAAGCAAATCAAGGAAGCGTTTAAACTTAGAACTCAAAGAGAGAGAACAAATGATGCAGAGTATCAGATCTGGTATTCTTCTAGTCCTGCCAATCCACATCCTGGATTGCTTTTTTAATTTTTTTTTATTGACTCTGAGAGGATGAGAAACAAGGTTGACCTCGGTGCAATTTGACCTTGGGGCACATAGAGTGAGAACAAATATCTTGAGGTATTCCAGCTGAGATTCTGACAATTCTGCCAATTTGCCATTTGTGTTCCAGATATGAAGATAGGATCCTGCTCCTAGAATAACAGTTTGAGGACATACTACGTCCAGCAGCACTTTTACTGAAGTGAAAAAAGGCCAGCCACTAGCAAGATCAGAAGTCCGAATTTGTGACTAAAAGCTCAAAAGATTGATGCAATTAAGGAAGGGTTGCCATCAGAGTGATCAGGGGGAGTCACCTAATATGCAAGTGGTGCTATACTCCTTTAGCTAGTATATAACTGTTGCCCCAGAAAACACAAAATGTCAAGAGGTACACTTGTAGCACCTAATTTCTTTCTGGGTTCCCTATAGGGGTCAATATGGAAATTAGCAGTGACTCATGAAACTTGGTATCTTCACTCCTTTCCCCTGGCAAAACAATCCAAATTAATTTTATGAACATTAATTCTGGCTTTGATTATGGTTCCTGTAACTTGAGCTGTGATCCACTTTTTATGGCATTTACATACCCTGGTTGATGACTCTGTAGAATGTGGAATTATACAAGCTTAATTGTTAACAGTACAAAAAAAAAAGAAAATAGATGTGATGCCCAAAGAATGAAAAGAAATCATTTTTTCTCCCCTTTCATGAGTTATTATGCAATGTTAAGTTTTTGATGATTTATTGAACATAATTTACTTAACACGTAGATGCAGCAAGGCTGAATGATTCAGAAGTTTGTTTCTCTGTCACAAAGCCCAAAGTTCAATCCCACTGTGTAGCATCTTGGAAGAGTCTTTTACTATAATCTTAGGTCAACCTATGCCTTGTGAGTGAAATTGGGTATGTGGTACCTGTACAGACACCCATCAAATAGATTGTTTACGTAATTCAAAGGTCCAGCCTTGACCCCCATGTCATGGTGATTTTATTACAGGTACACATGTCTGTCAAATACACACTATTTACTAATCTAATACATTTGGTAGTACAATTGATCAAACAGCTTCTTCTAGCACATTAGCAGTCCACTTAGTGGTCTCTTATATATATATATATATATATATATATATATATATATATATATATATATATATATATATATATATATATATATATATATATATATATGTGTGTGTATGTATGTATGTATGTATGTAATATATATGAGGTGCTATCAAAAAGTTCCAGAACTAGTTATGTTTAATAAAAAATAACTTATTTACCTAAGGTCTAACATCATCTCCTTTGAAATAGTCACCTTGTGCAGCAATACATTGGTTTTAGTGTTCTGTCACTTTTGGAATTTGGTCTGGAAGTTGTTTACCATAAATGAATTGAGGACCTTTGCAATTCACTCTGGATATTAACAATGGTGTTAAAACAACAACCTTTGAGCTGCATTTTCATCTTGGAGAAGAGATGGAAGTCTGCAGGTGCTAAATCTGGGGAATAGGGTGGGTCTAGAAGTGATACCATGCTGTTTTTGGCGAGAAACTCATGAATGAGGAGAGCTCGGTGACAGGGTGCATTGTTGATGTGAAGAATCCAATTCTTCTTATTTATTTCTTTATTGCCCACAAGGGGCTAAACATAGAGGGGACAAACAAGGACAGACAAAGGGATTAACTCAATTACATCGACCCAGTGCATAACTGGTACTTAATTTATCGACCCCGAAAGGATGAAAGGCAAAGTCGACCTCGGCGGAATTTGAACTCGCCCAGCGTGCTAACGTTTCTGCCAGCTCGCCGCCAGAATCCAGTTCTTCTTGCTTCACAGATCCGGTCACTTTCACCAAATGTCCTTCCTCAAACACTTCAAAACGTTGCAGTAGAACTCTTGATTGCCCTGGGGGACAAATTCTTGATGCACAATACTATGGATGTTGGAAAAAAATGACGAGCATGCTCTTGTTTAAACTGCGGCTGGCTCTGTTGTGCCTTTTGAAGTGCCCATGCCATTCGAAACACTGCGTACAACTCCTTGCCGAGTCAGTGTAAGCTTGCTGAAGCAAGCTCAATGTTTCCATAGTAGACTTTGCAAATTTAATTCAAAATTACAACGTTGGCTCCTTGTCCATGACAAAAATCACAGATTACAGCATACCCGTGATCACAAAAACACAAATTTCACAACTTATGCAGTAAACACAGCAATGCCACTCAGCATACTGCCCCATGAAGGTCACTGCTAGCCCTCACTGTGCATGCAACTCTGTGCTGCCATCTGTTGGCATGCTACAGAGCTAGTCCATGAATATTTTGATACCACCTCGTATATATATTATATATTATGGCAATAGTATTATCTATTATAATATGATAAGTGTTTTTAATATCTTAAGTCTACAGAAGCCAAGGCAAGTAATTTGACATAATCTTCTTGAGACTAACAAGTAACCAATGCAGAATTCTGTATCACAATCTTAAACAGCTGCAATTTAAAGTGTAGAGTCAAATGAAAAGACATGGTAATGGAGTCATAAAATTTATCCCTGCCAACTGAATAACATTTTCTTAGAAATTCATAATCTTTTAAAATGATGATTTCAGATTTAAGCACAAGGCTAGCAAATTTCAGGAGAGGGTTCTAGTTGATACCATTTACTCCATTATTTGACTTGTACTTGATTTTATCAACTATGGAAGGATGAAAGCAAAGATCATCTCAACATGATTTGAACTTGGGATGTAAAGAAGGAAATCGAATAATGGAAGACATTTTTTCTGGAACCCTAACAACTCTACCAATCATTATCCTAATTACTGTTTCAATGCATCGACAAGACAATTGGCTGTTGTTACACACTGCTGATCACAAAGCACTTCCTCACACTGTTGTAGCTTCCAAATGATGCCACCCCGCTGGGTAGGTGGGTAGGCCAACTATCCGAATACTGATTAAAATAACAAAATCTGAAATGGAACATCACCTACAATATGCTTATAAGAAATAACCAACCAATCATTGTAAATATTAAGAAAACCCAAAGAAAATAGTTGTAAACTACTGTAGTCCTTTCTCTCTCAGGTACCAGTCTAATTGCATCAAGATCATGTCAAAATGATCACTATTTTTTCTATAGTCCCCATGTTAATTTTCAAATATTCTATGAAAGAGTGCTCAGACTAACTCTCAGTTAGTACTCCCATTCTGTTTCATACACCCAAGAAATCACATACATAACAGATTTGATATATTCCAATTAAACTGTAAATTTATAAGTCAGGTTATTAAATTATTTTATTTTAATAAACAACAACAAAAATATGGTATATACAACAATTGAAATTCAAAATAAACATCAGAGATAAAACTAACAAAGCGAGCCAAACTTATCTGAAGTATATCATTTATAAACAACTAAATGAATATTCATTTCAAAAAATGGATAAAGAAATATAATCACGTCTCAATTAATTAGAAAAACTCTAAGATAACATTTTATTTTAAACTACAAAGGATTATTTCTTTCAAAACAAGAAACATTGAAATTGTTTCATTTCTTTATGAATATAAAATAATACTTCATAATAAGGAAATTTGCTAATAACAATTTTAATCAAGTGAAAACGGTAGATTTTCTTTTAATAGCTTAAAGAAGGAAGGGCAGGTGTCTATGACCTTTTCAGGATCTTTAAGGTGGGCAGGAGGAGGAGAGGAGATTATCCTCAGAATGGAGACACACTCTGAATTCCAGCAACAGACAATGGAATGTACTCTGCCAAAAGCTGCCAAGGACAAGATAATGGTTTTGAACAGGGTGATGGATAAAGACCACCTATCAAGTAGAGAAACTGTTCCACATTATCTCTGTTTACGAAATTTCATTCAGATTTTGGCATAAGGCCATCAGATTCAGAGGAAGGGAGTAGGGTGATTACATCGGCCCTAGTGTTCAACTTGTACCATTTCATCAGCCTCAAATGACTGAAAGGCAAGGTTGACATCAGCAGGATTTGAACTCAGAATGTAAAAATGGATGAAATGTTGCTAAGTATTTTATCTGGCGCAGGAACAATTCTGCCAGCTCACTGCTTTAATTCTACTATTACTATTATGTACAAAAAGAGAAAAAATAAATAGATAGAAACTTCTCAACCACATGGTTCTGGGTTCAGTCCGACTGCGTGGCACCTTGGACAAGTGACTTCTGCCTTGGGCTAACCAAAGCCTTGTAAATGGATTTGGTAGACGGAAACTGAAAGCCCATCACACACACACACACATATATATATATATATATATATATATATATATATATATATACGTTTCTGTCTGTGTTTGTCCCCCTATCATTGCTTGACAACCAACGTAGGTGTATTTACATCCCTGTAACTTAGTGGTTCAGCAAAAGAGATTGATAGGGTAAGTACTAGGCTTACAAAGAATAAGTCCTGGGGTCGATTTGTTCGACTAAAGGTGGTTCTCCATGGCCACAGTCAAATGTCTGAAACAAGTAAAAGAGAGTAGAATAAATAAAGCAACCAGCTGGCAGAATCATTACCATGCTGCAAAAGTTGCTGGGGTTAACTTTCCCTTTCATCCTTCTTGCATTGGTAAAATAAGTACCAGTTGGACAGTGCGGTCAATATAATAGACTTAACCCACCCACTCAAAATTGCTGGCCTTATGCCAAAATTTGATACCAATGTAAAATACACATATTTGCTTACAATTCCAAAATAGGAATTCATGGCTTTTAATGTGTTATAAAGATGAGGAAGATACAAGAAGCTTACTTATTTTACATTTGAAAAACTAAATAAAAGTTTTTTTAAACCAAGATGTACTGCATGAAATATTTTGAACTTGGTCAGACAAGGTCAAGATAACTTCAACATAAATCCAAGGTAACTTTCATAATTATAAAGGAAATTTTGAAACAAAAATTTTTTTAAAAATAAGCAACAAAGTATCTGACTGCGAAGAAGATTAGCTACAGAGCTTCTTTACTGAATTTTCAATCCATCTAAGATGCATTAAATAATTTCTAGTTTTTGAGTAATTTACTCTGGGATGTTCAGACTGATTACATAAATGTTATAGTTTTGCTTCCAGTTTTCCATGCAAGCTTGGGTTAGACAAATACATATTAATGAAGCATTGTTTCACAAGAGGATACCCTTCCTATCATTAGCATGTGCTTTTCAATTAAGGGATTTTTTAATCTATCCATCTTGAAGAACACAGAGCTAGAGGGCAATTTGTTAGTCACAAATGTGGTCAATGTTAGTTCAACATTTTCATGTAAGGCATAGAATATATATATTCTCTCTTATGTGCGCACACACACACACACACACACACACACACACACACAATAGGTTCCAAGTAGTTTCCATCAACCAATTCCACTTACAAAGAAGAGATCAGCTTGTAAAAGGCACTTGCTACGCAGTAAGATGAAACTATATAGAAAATTTTTTCATCAAATAAAGTGACAGAGCCTTTTCTTATTATACTCAAACAAACTGTCCAAGTTGTTTTGTATTTTTGTAACCTAATTAGACTGATTATTTAATTACTTTTAACCCCTTGACCTAGAAAATCAATCACACTAGTGACTATTAAAGATCCTTTCCTTTTCATAACATTTCTTGCCAGTCTATCTGTCTAGGATTTAAAACTGTTTTAGCACTAAAAGTATTGTTTGTCTTGAGCACTTTCAGCAACAAGTAATGTATCTCTCAGAAAAACTATCAACTATGGTATGATCTGATAAAGCATGTCTTTGATAGCTACAAAACACAATAGATTAAAAAATGCCTGGAATCTAAAATTCCAAAAGAGTTGATTGTTTCAAATGAGAATTCTCCGTTTCTTTTGTTTGGTGACAGGCGGGTTGTAAGAATGAAACATTTGGTAGGGTGATGGAGGTAAATACAAGGTACATGTTGGGAAATGTGTTAGCAAAGTGAAGTGCAGAGGAAACATGAAATATGATAATCCTTAGGAAAAAGCAAATCTACTTACTTAGTGAGAATGCAGTATCAGCAAAAATTGATAGAAGTAGTCAGCTTACAAGAATGATGACTAATGTTCATGAACACTTTAACTGTCAAAGAAAGCAAGGGAAAAAAAGGAAACATGTCAATAGTTACAATCCAATTAAGGTACAAGTACAGCATGATAAAATTCATGTTATGTTTTAAACAGCAAAGATTATCTAAAATAAATGGCATGGGAGAGAAGATTATTTACTCAGCTGCTGGACTAAAGTCGAAGAGCAAGTAAAATTGATTAACGCTATAGCAACAACAATAACAGCTCATACAAATTTTCAGATGAGAATTTATGCAATTAATAAAGGCCTCCTAGAACAGTAAAAAGAAACCTGAAATTGGGCCAGTTAAATTATGTAAATAAATAGATAAAGAAAAGGCTAAGGTAATTTGATTCACAAAGTAAGGACAGAGGCTTTGCTTTTATAGTGTCCTATTGCAGGCAATACACCTCACTTCAGAAATAAGAATAGTTATTAAGCTGTGAATTTTGTCTTGGTGTGGTTTATATAATTTACATCACTTGTTAAGGTTATCTCTACAGACTTTCAATAGAAATTATAGCCTGCACTGATTTGTTACGACTTTTCGCATCTAAGATGCCTGGTGTAAACAACAAAGAGATCGAAGATGAAAAATCAGTGCTGGCTATAATTTCTACAGAAAATCTGTAGAGAAACCTTAACAAGTGATGTAATAACAGAACTACTAACACAGTAGAACACAGTATTGACTTATTAAAAAAAAAAACTGTTTAATATACTTTGTTGTATATTATGGTTGCATAATGAAATACATTGTCCCTACGGGTCATTAATATAATTTACAACAACGATGGATAACATAACTTGGCTTCAATTAAGCAACAGGACTTGTAATAAAATAGATATCAATTAAATTCCGCAATTAGGACTTTTCTCAGAAAAAAAAAAATATATATATATATATATAGAATATACTCTGTATGTTCTAAAAAAATTGGAGGCAAGTTATTCATGAGATCCCAATAGTTTTCCAGGTAGTTTACCTTACTTTTTGAAGATGAAACATTTAAAAATATTTAGATTTACACATTATTCCATGACATATACATATTCAGGATTGATGACAACAATGATGATGATGATGGTGATGGTGGTAGTAGTGGCAGTAGTACCGGTCCTGATGCCAGCAACAAAGACTGGAATGAAACTAACTGAAACAATTAAAATATATGAATATTTAAAATGTTTTACTTCTAAAGATGAGGTTAAAATTTAAGAAACTTACAATCATAATCAATTAATTATTTTTATGCCAAATAATTTGAATATCTTTGTCTTGTATATATATATATATATATATATATGTGTGTGTGTGTGTGTGTGTGTGTGTGTGTGTGTGTATGTATGTCAGCTACATTCAGGAAATTATCAAGTTAAACTTGATTATCTCAAGAATATTAATCAAAGTGAAATAAAGGTGAAACTAATTGATGTAAGTAACATTACTGCATAAATGGAACAACTGCAACAGTAAAATAATAATAAACTACAATTATAAAATATAGTTCCTAATTTCACACAATAATTGTTATCCTTTAAAAGGAATTATGAATAACCAGTAAAAATAGTTCACTATAGCAATTTGATAAAAGGACACATGTACTTATTTGTATACAGTCACTCACACAGCATTTACTATAATTTATTAAGTCAAAGTTTTATGATATCGTTTAAGTGATGACAATATATTAACGGTTATGAAATGCAAACAGCTTAACCATTAATAATACAATAAAACTAGTACTTTATAGGATCTGAAGAAGCAGAGTATTTTTATAGTTTAGTCAATAAATACTACTTTGCTGGTTTTAAATCTAGCTGCTCTCTCAAAATAAATATATTAATTAATGACCATAAAATTTTTATTTTATATTTGAAAATAAAAGTTTTTTAAAAAAATCAATGACGATGGAATGTTTAAAAACTGGCTGAGCTCTGTTCAACCAAAGCTGAGTGGGCTACACAACAACCAACAATAACATAAATGATATTCACAAGAGAATATATAAGATCAGTGACTCTTTCATTGACATACTAAACAATAGGTTCAACTTTCTAATATTCATTCCAACAATTGAATCAACTATAATTACTGAGAGCATAGATTGAAACGCTTAATATTCGTTGGCTATTTTATTAACATTTCCTTAAAAAGGAGATAAATAGCCACTTTGAACTGGCAACAATAACTGGAAAATACAGTAGTATATTAAATGTTCACTTTCACTGTAGTACTCCTATAAATGGTTTTATTATGGGGTAACATCAAAACTATAACATAATACATAAACTCAGCATTTGTTACAAAAGAATAGCTCCAGTAAGACATCAATATTAATTTGGCTTCCAAACAGTAGCTTTAACCTGCATATTATGCCATGGTAATTCTATGACTCCTATCAAAATCCTAATAAATATATCAACATTAATGTTCCATATACATATGTTGAAAGCTCTTTTGTATTCCACATTATAAAAGAGTAAGGCTGTTGCTTTCAAAATCTTTGAAAAGATAGACACCTCATATTCTTTAAATAGCGGTTAACTTCTAAACTCCTAAATCCATTTGATAATAACCCTCATGAGACTGCTTCCAGTCATTTGATACCAACCTGATGGAGACCACCTCCAGGCCATTCATATAAAACTAAGTGAAACCACCTCTAGTATATTGATATTAACTTGACTGAGACCATCTCTAGTCCTTTAAATTGTTCATATTGGTGAAGAAGGCGTGGCTGTCTGGTAAAAAGTTTGCTTCCTAACCACATGCTTCTTGATTCAGTCCCACCATATGGTACCTTAGGAAAGTGTCTTCTAATATAGCCTCAGGCCAACCAAAGCTTTGTGAGTGGGTTTCATAGATAGAAGCCGAAAGATGCTTGTGTTGTATGTGCTTGCGCTTACATTCCAGTAACTTAGCAGGTTGGCAAAAGGGACTGATAGAATAAGTAGCAAGCTTAAAATAAGTGCTGGATCATTTTGTTTGAGTAAGATTCTTCATGGTGGTGCCCTAGCATGGTTGCAGTATAATGAGTGAAACAAGGAAAAGGTAAAAGATATTTAAATTAAAATATTCCATCACCATTTTGGACAAGAGCTTCAATGTTAAGTATAACAAACTGACTTAACATTATCTCTTATCTTCATCAATTAATTTTAAAAAATAACTATTTAACTAATTCTCTGTAAATATTTGATAAGTTTCAAGATTAACTGAAACCTAGAACTATGTATTTTGTTTGAGAAATGGTCATGAAAGAGTTAAAGAGTGACAAGTCAGAAATAATCTTCAATAATTAAATAGCAATTGACCATTTGTATCAAACACATGATAATACTTTGAAGTTGAACATACCATGATTCATTTTATGAATATTGTGAAAACAAATATTGTATAATACATTCCATTTAGTAAGCAATAATAGCGACATATATACTTTATATATCTGTCCATTTATCAATATCTATCTACATCTACATCTATCTATCTACATATATATAAGCAGATGTGGCTTCTCAACTACATGGTTTTGGGTTGAGTCCCATTGCATGACAACTTGGGTAACTATCTTCTACTATAGATCTGGGCTGATCAAAGCCTTATGAATGGATCTGGTAGATGCTACTTGAAAGAAATATGTGTATGTGTGTGTGTGTGTGTGTGTGTGTGTGTGTGTGTGTGTGTGTGTGTGCATGCGTGTGTGCATGCATGTGTGTGTGCTGACACCTGACACATGATGTAGGGGCTGGCAACAAGAAGGGCATCTGGCCATAAAATACTACATTCAAATAGCTCTCTGCCCAACCCATGTTAGCATGGAAAAACAGAATTCAACAAATGGGTTAAAAAAATATGCAATTCATGCAGACAACTACAGTAACACCTCAGTTAACCTTCACAGACTTAGACTCCTATGTCTAACTTTACCCTCCACCTTGGCTCCAGAGCAACAAAAAAGAATAGATGCAAATACAGCTCATGACTTATGATTGCAAGCAAACTAATGGACAGAATCAGCTGCATCTTATTTTTCTATGAGTGTTGTCTGTTACTGCTTTACTGGGAATCCAGCTCAGATGACGCTTAACCTATTCCCCAAATAGTTGGAATACAGTGTGGCAGAGTTAAAGCTCTTCATGTTTCTTAACATCTGGAGTAGATGACGACTTAGTGCTGAGTTCAGCAGCAGTATATGAAAGCCAATCTCTCAGAGGCCATTAATAAATTGGCAAGCCTGATACCATATCAAGTGGTCAGTTAAACTGAAAATGGGAAAATTTGTCTACTACAGTAATATTAAATGAGGATAGGAAAAATTTTATGAAAGCAAAGGTGGTTAAGAAGTTCATTTGGTTTCAGGTTCAGTTTCACTGCATGCCAACTTGTGTCTCCTATTACAGTCCTGAGCTGACCATTGCCTTGAGAGTGAACTTGGTAGATGAAAACTGTGTGGAAGCCTGCAGTATATATAGATATATACATGCATATATACCACATACATATATATACATGTATATACACATACATATATATGTGTATACACATAAATATGCATATATACACATGCATATTCTCATACATGCATACACACATACATACACATGCAAAAACACACATGAATATACACATATATATATCTATATATATATATATGTATATACACATACATATATGCATATACACATACATATATGCATATACACACATATATATACATAAACACACACACACATATGCATACACACACATATATACATAAACACACACACACACATATATATATATACATACATATACACATATATATACATATATATGCATATACACATATGTATATGCATATACACATATATACACATATGTATATGCATATACACATATATACACATATGTATATGCATATACACATATATACACATATGTATATGCATATACACATAT
>NC_068986.1:4341346-4347734 GCF_001194135.2 Octopus bimaculoides | reverse complement strand
GGTCACGCTCAAAATGGTGCATCTTATGTGCCACCCGCACAAGAGCCAGTCCAGGGGCACTGGCAACGATCTCACTTGGCTTATATATATATATATATATATATATATATATATTAATATTTCTAAATCTCTCTAAAGGAGACTATGGCAGCAATACTGGATATTAATAGCTATTGCCAAGCTAACATGGCAGTCCAGAAAAATAGGACAAATGCTGCTGTTGATTAGCTCCAAGGGGCCACCACCTCTAGCTAGCTATGCAACACACAAACCTGTGTCCATTACAACCTTTGAACAGGGGAAGTCAGCAGCTTCCTCTTGCTGGTTCAACAGCGACAGACTAGTTTCAGAGTATTTGCAAATACCCCGCAAACGCATTTTATTGTGCCCGCAGGCTGGTATACACATATGTACAAAATATAGTAAATTTCTCACTTCTAAAATTTATACAATACTCGTATGCCTCTTTGTGACACAGGTCGCGTTTCCACTACAGCTTGAACAGAAAATCATCCAGCAATTTTGTTTTCACTATAAAACACATTGCTAGGTTTGTACCACCCCCTTGAGACCCAACTACACTCTAGCCAAAATATATAGAATATCTCATAAGTAATATAAACGTTCTAAATTCAGTGGCAGCGTTAATGAAGATGTTATGTGTTAATTTGATGTGTTAAAGTTATCTTTATTAATGTATATCAAATTATACATAGATATATATACAAGATTTACACAAATACAAGAGTTAGAATTTGTGATCTACCCATGGACCTATTTTGGGGGAAATTTTTGCCTACTGCACTAAAAAGTTTCCCTACCTCTGCTTTAGGGCTTGATAAGGTAAGTACCAGATGAGCACTGAGGGTTGATGTAATCAACTTAACTCCTCTCCAGAATTGCTGGCTTTGGACCAAAATTTGAAACCAATATGCATAGGTGCATGAATATGTAAAAACCTAAGTAGATCTGACACTGATTAAAAGCAAAGAATAAAACATAAAAGTTATTAAACCAGATTACAGTCATATTCTTTCATCATATTAACTGCGAGGAAGTCTTATCTCCATTTTAAGCAGTTAGATGTTTTCCAAAACTCAATATAAAGTTACCGCCAAGGTAAAAGATAACTTTTCAGTCAGTCAGTTATGTTTATTAAGTAGATCAACTTGCTAGTCTTTTATCCTAGCTGATTAATCCTATTCCATATTTTCAATACAGTTTTCCTCAATAATATTTCTTTCATTCAATAGAGATTGTGATATGGGGAAGGATGGAGAGAGGACAGACTAAATACAAAATATTTAATAGAATAATTTTTGTTATTTTACACACACACACACACAATAGTTTATCTAATGTAACAAAAGATAAAGATTAGTCTATTAAAATCCAAAAGTGAAAGAAATATGGAAATCTACAAACAGTTTGTGTGGCATTAAGATTGAATTTATGCTTTGTTTATATTTCAATCTCTATGCACTTGGAATATTTTTCAGTTTTTTTTTTTGTGAATAATAAAAAAGAAAATGGAATGTCTTTTTGTAAAAGCATCACATAACAACCAGATATAACTGTATCTAAACATATAAATATGCAATCGCTGGATAAATGATAATTAATAATTTTTACTTTGGGAGGGCCAGTTTGCTAATAAAATCACATGCACTGGTTATATTTTGCTTCTTTTTATTTTGATTATCATTGTTTGAGAACTAGTGAAATAATTAACTAATTAACTAATTGGTTGCTCAGCCAATTGTTTGACTACTCCGTGAGTTAGTTGGTTTGTCAAAGTACTTCTATTGCCACTTGCAACCCACAGCTGCTTCAGATACTATCATAGTCACAAACTCTGTATTTTCACAGGTTAAAATGACCCTTCCTGTCCCAAGATACAACAAAATCTGTCTCAGCACAATTTCATATCGAGAATCTTGCAAAACAAATACAATAAGTAAATATAATTAATATCCTTGTTATTATTGCTTCTACTTTCATTATCAGATTTCTGTTGAAATACCCTGCAATTTATTCCTGCTAATGTTTAAAATAACAGAATATTTAGTAAAATAATTTAGACATTATTAAGTTGGTGTTTGGAACATAAATTAAAATTGAATATTGATTAAAGGCTTTTAACTAAGACCACTTCAAACATGAGAATTTTATATCATAGGACCAGGGGCATCTCAGGTGGGTTAGTATGAAAAGAGCAAATAACTATGTGGACAGTAATAAGGACAAACATTATTGCCAAGACACTGATGGGGATTACATGAAGAATTGCACTTTGGACAGTAATAGTGCCAGAAAACACATATGATGATGATAGATGTACTTTCAAGAAATTGTATATTCCATGTAACGTAATTCCTAGGCAGGCCATAGGTACACAAGAGACACAATCACCTCCACCTATTTTTCCTGGTCATCAATCAACATCAAGTTTTCCTCTATTCCTCACTGCCCATTTCTTCATGTTGTTCAATCAATCCCTTTGTTGTCTTTCTGTACATTTTTTCTTTTTTTTTTTTAATGAGGGTTCATCTATGATTGTATTCACTAGTGGTAAAATGTCAGAATCCTGTTACATGACCAAACCTCCTCATTTGTTGTTTTTAAACAACTGACAGAATAGCTCCATGGTTTATAGACTTCTCAAAAAATTCTTTCTTAACACTACTGTCAACTGAATGCTCAGTATAAAGAATATGAAGCACCGTTCTATAACACTGCATTTCAAAAGGTAAGGGATTGTTTTCACCATCGTGATATACACATTGATAAAAAAACTTAACTGAAATTGAATGAATGTATATGTTTTTATGTATAAATATGTGACTTTGTATAATTGTATACGTAGTATGAGTGTGAATCTAATTGTTTATGTATGCCATATTTTCCAGCACGCAAGTTGAAAGGTAGGTCAATCTGTACACCAAAACGACTTTTGAGAAGCCAAAATTCCATCTGAAATGCTGCAGGATTTGAAAAGGAGGTGATGTCTGAACATTTACACTACTTGTTTACACTACATACTACGTGAGACTTGTAGGTCAGAAAATACAGAATACATATATGGGTGAGTGCATATGCTTGGGTAAATAAATGTGTGTGAATATGTATGTGTATATAAATATATATGTGATCATGTATATATAAATGTATGTAATGAAATATTTCCAGCCTTTTTGTAATAATGATAATGATAATTATAACTAATGACAGTGGGTGGTTTAATTAAGTAGAATGCCAAGTAAAAAGTGTCACAATAATTAGTTATGCCTCTTTATACTGTAATCAAAGGCAGTCAAGAGTTAAATTAGTAAATGCTAAATAAAAAAAAAAAAAGTTAATTATGTCACTGCTTTTTGGATTGGATTGGATTACTTACATTTAGTTCACTGCAGGACCAAGGCCTCAGCATGTTCTCTCCACTAACAACAACCTGATGTGGAGGCCAAGAATTTGAGCTTGAGATCATACTAGTTTGATGAGACTACTCTGCCAAACTGGCTTGACATGACTTCAGAGAATTGTGCAGTTTTTATACTCTTATCTAGGAGCAGTTAAGTCGATTACATCAACCCCAGTGTTCAACTGGTACTTATTTTATTGACTCCAAAAGGATGAAAGTCAAAGTTGACCTTGGCGGAATTTGAACTCAGAACATAAGGATGGACAAAATATTGCTAAGTATTTCACCTGATGTGCTAATGATTCTGTCAGCTTGCTGTCTTCTGCTGGTTAACAAATATATTTTTAATCCCTTCAATAGTAAAGTTGATTAAATCAACTAGACCCTTTCACAATTTTTACCACCATCTATCAGGGTTTGACACCAGGACTAGTGGAAGTGCTAGAGTGTAGAACAAAATACCTTATATTTGTTCTAACTTCTTTCAGGGTTGCTAAAATGGGAATGATTTAGTCAACTGCTCCCCTTCCCTCAAATTTCTGGCCTTATGTGTAACTCAGAAATTATTATCAAGGATAAGAGAGGAGCATTCTCATTTAAGCATCAGATATACTGGTATTTGCACAAGCTCTTTTTGCCTTTCATCTTTTTGGGGTTGATAAAATACATACCAGTTGAACCCCGGAGGTTAATATAATGGACTAACTTCCTCCTCTCAAAATTACTGGTCTTGTGCCAAAAAGTAGAATTATTAATTAGCATCATTTAATCAGAGGTAGTGGAATTAATGCAGTCACTAGAATGATGCTTTTTCATCTGAATGGTAGAGCTCTGCTCTTAAGAGCATTGTGAACTTGTAAGGGTGCAACAAATGCCAAGGGAACTAGGAAGGGGCAATAGGTGTTAAGAGAGGTTGTGATTTTTTTCTTAGATACAGTGCATATATTTTAAAGACATTTTTCAAAACAATCTTTGTCAGGATTAGATCATAAGTAAGACATTACTTTATCAGTGAGCAGAAACATAACTGATGCTAAAACATTGTACAAAATTAACTACAGTTAGATTAAAATAATCTGATTTTTCAACCCCACTTTTTTTCTTGTAAAATATCGAAAAAGGGTGTTTGTAAATGCTGTTCAGTGAAAGGGAGGGCTAAGTTACAAAAGGTTGAAAATCTCTACACTAGAACACTAAAGTAAATCCTTTTTAATAGTTAGTTTCATGTCTCAAGCAACAACCCAGCAGAGTCGTTAACCCCACCAGACAAAATGCTTGATGGCTTTTCTTTGGAGTCAGCTTTGTCTTTCATCCTTTTGGGGTTGATAAAATAAGTACCAGTTGAATAAGTAGCAGTGAAGTCAATATAACCGACTTACCCCTCTCTGACATAACTCACCTTGTGCCAAAAATTGAAACCAATATTTAGTTTTATGCTACAGACTTAAGACATGGGTATACTGGGCAGTTGCCCAAGGGCATCATGGGTCTTGGTGCTCAGTTCTGATCCTTGTATGTTGTGAGTTGCTGTGAATAAATACACATTATAGAACCCCATACATTGATTTGTCCAAGGAAGGGGTGTAGCCCTGGTCACAGGAGTCAAATTTTCTTTTTCTGGTGTCTTCAAGCAATTAAGATATCAATAAGGTGTTTCTAACTTAGGCATGAGGACAGAAATTTTTGAGTGAAGGATATTAGTCAATTACATCAACAACCTGGAACTTTAATGGTACTCAATATATCTCCAATTTTGGAGGGCTGAAATACAGTTAACCTCACTGAGGTTAACACCAAACACAATGAGCTGGGAGAGATATTGCATATCATTTTGTCTGACAATGGAATCAAATGATTTTTGCACAATCAGATCTTGTATACAGGAATAAAGTAATCATTTTTCTAAAAGTTTATGATAAGACAGTTGAAGAAACTAGGGATAAAAGAATGGTTAGTGAGAGCTGTGCGAGCCATGTACAGGGACGCTGTCAGTAAGGTGAGGGTTGGCAGCGAGTACAGTGAAGAATTCCGGCTAGAGGTAGGGGTTCACCAAGGTTCAGTCCTCATCCCCCTCCTATTCATCATAGTCCTACAGGCAATAACAGAGGAATTCAAAACAGGATGCCCCTGGGAGTTCCTCTATGCTGATGACCTTGCTCTAATTGCTGAGTCACTATCAGAACTTGGGGAGAAGTTTCAGGTGTGAAAACAAGGACTAGAATCGAAGGGTCTTAGAGTCAACCTAGCTAAAACCAAAGTCCTAATAAGTAGGAAGGCAGACAAACCGCAAATCCCTTCAGATAGATGGCCCTGCTTGATCTGTAGAAAAGGCATAGGTAGAAACTATAAGATGTACCCAGTGTAAGCTATGGACATATAAGAGGTGCAGCAATATCAAAGGAAGGTTAACTGGGAAGATAGTTTTTGTATGTGGCAGATGCTCAGGAACAATAAACACTGAAAATGTGCAGAGAACAACTTCTGCCACATTCCAAGGACAAAAACTAGAAGTAGTTGACAGCTTCTGTTACCTAGGTGACCAATTCAGTAGCGGGGGTGGGTGCTCTGAAAGTGTAGCTGCTAGAATAAGAATAGCCTGAGCAAAGTTCAGATAGCTCCTACCACTGCTGGTGACAAAGGGCCTCTCGCTCACAGTAAAAAGTAGACTGTATGACACATATGTACAAACAGCTATGTTACATGGCAGTGACACATGGACTGTGACTGCTGAGGACATGCGTAAGCTTGCAAGGAATGAAGCCAGCATGCTCTGCTGGATGTGTAACGTCAGTGTGAATACTCAACAGAGTGTAAGTGCCTTGAGAGAAAAGTTGGACCTAAGAAGCATCAGATATGGTGTGCAAAAGAGACGACTGCGCTGGTATGATCATGTGGTGAGAATGGATGAGGATAGCTGTGTGAAAAAGTGCCACACCCTAGCGGTTGAGGGAACCCGTGAATGAGGTA
>NC_068986.1:4320747-4341336 GCF_001194135.2 Octopus bimaculoides | reverse complement strand
GCCACACCCTAGCGGTTGAGGGAACCCGTGAATGAGGTAGACCCAGGAAGACCTGGGATGAGGTGGTGAAGCATGACCTTCGAACATTAGACCTCACCGAGGCAATGACTAGTGACCAAGACCATTGGAAATATGCTGTGCTTGAGAAGACCCAGCAAGCCAAGTGAGACCATAACCCGTGGCTTATGCCAGTGGTGTAACCAGCCCACTTATGCATACCTTTCCTTCATTGGACACTAAACTCTGCTTGCAAAGACTTGCTGAGGCAAGTGAAATTGAAATCAAATTCGATGACAGCACTGTATGATTGGCATCCGTGCTAGTGGAGCGCTAAGAGCACCCTCCAAGTGTGATCGTTGCCAGGGCCGTTAACTGGCTCCCATGCTGGTGGCACATAAAGAGCACCATTCGAGCATGATCTTTACCAACGTTGTCTTACTGGCACTTGTGCCAATGGCATATGAAAAACAACATTCAAGCAAGGTTGTTGCCAGTGCCGCTATACTGGCTCCTGTGCAGGTGGCATGTAAAAAATACTATTTGAGTATGGCCGTTACCAGTACCACTTGACTGGCTCTCATGCTGGTGGCATGTAAAAGCACCCACTACACTCTCAGAGTGGTTGGTGTTAGGAAGGGCATCCAGCTGTAGAAACTCTGCCAGATCAGATTGGAGCCTGGTGCAGCAATCTGGCTCACCAGTCATCAATCAAACCGTCCAACCCATACCAGCATGGAAAGTGGACGTTAAACGATGGTGAGGATGATGATGATTACTAAAATAGAATTTATTTTAACAAAGCTTATTTTAAAATTTAGTCTTCACAGACATTTTATTTTAAAATATAGGTAAAAAGAAATCAAAACATTTTTTCTAAAGTAAAAAGTTGTCGCCAGAATTTACATGTGACTGAAGTTTTCATAGTATGTCTGATAAGCTAAGATGGCTTTCAACATTTATGTTGACAATGTTGAAATTCTCACCATGGAAACAAGAATATAAAGAATATGAGGGAGCAAAGAACACCAATATTTTACAGTGGCCTATTTAGCTTAATTAATATCTCCTTTTGCAGCTAAAATTCTTTTGTTCTTGTAAAATTCAGAAGATATAACAAATGTTTGCAGTTGAAGTAAATCAAATCTGTTATGGAGTTAAATGCTGCTTTTGATAAATGAAAGAAAATATTTTTCATTTGTAAAGAAGACATGAAAAACTTAACAATGACACGTTTAATAAATGCTTCATAACTAAGAGAAAATAGAACATTCTTTTCTTTGTTTTGTTCTTTTCTATTTATACAGACCCCAACAGGAACAAAATACCAATCATAATAAATTTCTTTGGAAACACAAGACCTGTTTCCTAACATAACAAATGCTTTCAAAACTTCAAAGGAATCATCAAAAAGAAAAAAATGGGAAAGAATGGAAAAGGTAACACTAGCATTTAAAATTTAAAAAAAAAAACGTATTTTGAAGGAACAGAAGAAATGAAAGGAACAATATTTTGTAATCCCTTTGAAGTTTAAAGTAAGTTTCTTAGAATCTGTCAGATTCCAAACATGGGATTTCCTGTAGTGAATCATGTTCTTTCTGTACTTCATGTATAAAATATTTTGTATTGTTTATGTTCTACACAATAGATGTATTTAAACTAATATTTTCAATCAACTGAAAACAAATGCAAATTATAAAACTGCTACTCCAATGCTAGTCTGATATAATTTTTTGTTCACTTTCTCATAACAATTTATCTGATTAATCATATTCAGATTTGCAGGGGAAAAAAATTCAAATAGGAAAATACTTAAAGCATTCCAGTTTATATTCATTCATGTTTTTCAAATGAAAGTTATTTTTCAAACATTTGTTAAAAAAGTTTTACTCTTAATATCAGTAATTATTTAATAATTTTAAAAGAAAGCTTCCTAAGAAACATTATTTAAGGATGATCACTGAAAATTATAAGCATTTCCATTTTTTTATGTTAGTGCTAACCAGCACTGTTGAAATTTTATGGGGTTTTTTATTCAGTTATATAATTTGAACATATATAATAAAACAGAATGAAGTATTACCTCATTTGTCTGGGGAAATAATGCTATCATATTCTGTAATTTAAAAATTTGAATACCTATTTTGTCAAAATAAATTTCTCTTTTTATATCCTTTTAAGGAAAAATACTTGATAAATTTTTGGAGATTAATCCCAAGCTAATTTTAAATTATTTGTAAAGTTAGAATATTTTTAAGGAGTTTGTTTTATTCATCTTCTGATTACAGTAGAGATACCAAGAAAATGAACTTCAATTATATTATCAAATGTGTCCCCATGGTTAGACATGTTTTTGTAGAATATCAGAAAATGAACGACACTGCTTGTATGACAGTGACACTCATTTACAACCACTGCAAGAAGTCATGCACACACACACACACATACACACACACACACACATACACACACACAAAACCAGCTTCTTTCAGTTTCCATCTACTAGATCCAGTCACAATGAAGTATTGGTCAGCCTGGGGCTATAGTAGAAGATGTTTGCCCAGAGTGTCACACAGTGAGATTGAACCCAAAATTATGCAGTCAGGAAGCAAACTTCTTCACCACACAGCCATAGCAACTCCTTTTGTCCAATGCTCAAACAATTCAGCCAGCTCACTGCCTTTGTAGTAAATAATTTATACTAAATTCATTCTAAATAATGAACAAAATTTTACCTGCTTGTTATAAATGGCTTTAAAATAAATGAAAACATGGTAAAAAATTAACTCTCTTATTTTTCTTTCTCTTATCCTTTTCTCTGCTTATATAAAGCTACTTTTCTTAATGTGACTATAAAATCTAAGTCTTTATCTTATGTGCCTTTGATCTCAAGACAGTAACTCCCAGATAGCTAAATTGATTCAATATTACTTTATTACTTAAATACAGAAAACTCAGTCCAGGCAGAATTTAACAACAAATATATGGGTAAATAAAGCCATTAAGTGAAAAATAGGACAATTAAAACAAAAAAGTAAAAAAAAAACAAATAGTAAAAACATAGTAAGAAGATGTAGGACTCATCTAATAATAAAAAGATGTATCAAGACATTAATAAAAAGATAATGGTAACAGACAGACACTTATAAAATGATGTAATATCAGCCACCAATAAAAAGATGATAGCAGACGCCAATAAAAGATGTAATACCATTCACGAATAAAACAATGTGATGTAAGAGACCAATAAAAAGATATGGTACCAGACTCTAATAAATTCAATATGGGAGTAAGGTAACATAGATTTTGATAACAGAAAGAAGGAGAAAAAGTCATGGCAATTTGAGCAAAAGACATCAAATCTATTGTTTTCTTCTATTTGTAATTTTTCTCACAATAGTGAATCCTTGAGAAAAGGAATGGCAATAATTTTGGATCAGTTAAAACAGAAATTAATTCTGAAACTGATGCTGGTAAACATTAGCAAAAAATTTAATTAAAAATAAAGATATATAAAAAAAAAAAAAAATGGAAAAGTGGAGTCAGAATAATATTTTTTTGATTTGTTTCAAAAGTTAGCTTGTAACTTTGGGAAGAGACTTTTTTCAATACAAAATTGCTTTTTATGGTCAGTTCTGGGATCAGTATTGAATTCTGGGCAAGTAAAATCATTAATACTTACATTGCTTTTTATTGTTGTTGTTGTTGTACCTTCAGGTCAATCCTGATCAAGCAACTTTGTCAAAGGGTGTTCCAGTTATGACCGTTTTATTTTTTAGTGCAACAGCTCCTAAACTTGTTTTAGTGTGAAAATCCATCATATGATTTTCAGACAGTTCATACAAACTCTCTGCCTATATTTTATGGATAATTCCTACCATCTTACAGTTAAATAAGACATAAAATGAAATAAAAATTCACAGAACCCCACTTTTTTTGTCATGAAACCCTGAGGTTCATTGGAACCTAATTTAAGTACATTTAAGGATATCATAGCCTATGTTATTTAATGTACCCTTTCTGTATTTTAAGTGAGTAGGTGTGATTTGAGGAAGAACTGGCTGCTGTTTCTAATTGATTAAGTGATTGCATTCCCTTAGCAATGGCAAAAATGACCCAATTTTCTCATTTTCCATCTGCTACAAATCCTATCACCTTTTACAAACTGACTTCCTTAACAGTGTTTATTGAATAGCAATATTTTCTGAAAATGAATATTCATTTAAAAATCTATAATATATTTCCATTTGTTACATGTGTTACTGTGTTATGCTGCAAAGAACCATAACTATGGAACAAAATTTAAGGTACGAACAAAATCTTTAATGTAATGAAACAAATTTGAGTTAGACTTTTAACAACTTTATGCTTGTAACAAAATGTCAGAAAAGCAATGTTAACTATGGAACACAAAGACATAACTGAAACTTGTAACAATATCACAAAGATCTTATAAACTGTCTCTGAATTTGTGCAACAAACTAGAAATATAAACATTAAAAACCATGGAAGTCTCTTGAGTCTTGCAAGTAATTAATGATCAGAAAAAAAATTTACAGTATCTTTTATTTATAGACAGCTATCTTTGAGATTTTTGACAATTAGGAATTTGTTACTAATCAGAGTTTATTGATGTAACAATCTACAAGAGATAACATAATGAAACCTGAAAATGTTATCAAAAAAGCATGAAATAGGGTAAAAGTTGTGAATGAAATTGCTTTGATGGCATAAAAACTGTTATCTTGCAGATTATGCTAAAGTGACATTTATACAAAATCCATCAAAGACAGTGAAAGAATAGATTTTTGTTTCACTAAGCTACAGTATTGATATTAACAAGATAAAACAAGTCTCTTCTTCACTTCCAAACAGTAGATGTTATAGCTGTAAACAAGTAGTAGAATGAAACCTTAGTTTATAGTAAACTTTCTCAATCACAACAGTCATATAGAGAAAGAATCATAACACATAACAACAACACTAATAATTTAATTATATTTACTTTGGTTTTATCATTACTTTTTTGGGACATTTAAAAAAAAAAGATTAATACAGCATCAAAAGAATTTGTCACAGGAATGAAACAGGTGAAAGGCTAGACAAATTTGCTTTCTTTCCAATTTTATATTCATATATTTATTTTATTTTATTATTTATTCATTCGTTTATCATTACCATATTTTTTAGTGAGATAACATGTTTACATTTATCTTAATTGTTATTTGAATCAATATAAACGACAAGCAGACAGGCTTGTATGAACATTACTTAATGTACTGATTTTATGTAAACAAACACACACATGGCATAATTACACAAATATATAAAAATAATTACCACCATAGACTGCAGTAGTTTCTTTATTAGCTTAACCTATAATCTGGTTTTAGTTCTTTTTGAAGAAAATTTCATTTCAGTAAGCATGAATGTTCCTGCTTCCTGCTCACCCACCACTGGGGACTACACAATCAGTGAAACATTAAATATACAAGCTTAAAATAAGAACTGATAACATTCTGTTATACTGCAGTTTATTAAAAATATTTTATATTTTCTTAATTTAAACTCCTGCATGCAAATCACTTCTAGCTATAGAGTTGATGCTAATATAATTAATGTACGCCAATAGAAACATTATATGCTAATAATGCAATATACACCGCTAAGCACTGATATTTCCATATACTCTAACAGTTACACACACACACACACACACACACACACATATATATCATTTTATCATTTTTATCATTTTATCTAGTTTCAGCTCATGAGCTGTGGCCATGCTGGGGCACCGCCATACACACATATATATTTACATAATTTTTAGAATCGATGATGATGATGATGATGATACTGTATGATTACATCTGTCCAACAAATGGCAATGTGAAGCTAGGAATAACAGTTTGTGAAGATCTTTTCAGCTCTAATAAAAAGCATATTTCCCTAACTTTGGGATTCAAGTACTATTTCTTCCACCTTGTTTTGCATTTATGAGCTTACTTGTGTATGTATCATCATCATTTAACGTCCGTTTTCCATGCTGGCATGGGTTGGACAGTTTGACAGAAGCTGGCCAGCCAGAGAGTTGTTCAGACTTCAATTGTCTATTTTGGCATGGTTTCTATAGTTGGATGCCCTTTCTAACACCAACCACTTTACAGAGTGTGCTGGGTTCTTTTTACGTGCCACTGGCATGGATGAATTGTACATGGCACTAGCAAGAGCGCATTTTACATGGCACCAGCACCTGCAAGACAAAGGTTTCTCAGCTGAGAGAGGGAGTGGGGTGGGGCATGTCCATAAAAGACATGTCTGTATATATGGATGGCTGTGATTTTACTTAGCTTGATGTGTTTTCTCAAGTACAGTAAATTGCCACAAGTCCCAATTATTTTAATGTTCAGTTTTTCATCCTTGCATGGTTGGAGTTTACTGAGGCAGATTTTCCACTGTCACATACCTTTCTCATTGCTAACCCTCGTGTGTTTCCAAGCAAGGTCATATCTCCCCATGGCTAGACATATTTATACAGAATACTGGAAATGAATGACACTGCTTCAATGTTAAAGCAAGGAGACAGAAACAAACACATTCACTCGCATGCAAGCATATATATATACACAACAAGCTTCTTTCAGTTTCTGCCCTCCAAATATATTTACATGGATTTATTTATTCAACTTGAGGGCTATAGTAGAAGGCACTTTTCCATGGTGCCTCACAGTAGGACTGAACCTGAAACTAGATGGTTCAACCACACAGCTATTCCTGCACCTACACACACTGCTATACACTAATATTGTAATATACAATCATCATCAAGTCAGTCAAGCTTGTTCAGAATCAGTTCATCACAATACTCTACCCATCTCCATCTTTCATGGCAGGTGATGGTTCCTCTTGGGGATAATAAATGTTGTCTGATAACTGATGGACATGGCACTTCACAAAGCAACATATGGAATTGTGACTATGTTGAGGCATAAAAAAGGAGAGTTACTGACTCTCTATAGTTTGCTTTGCTGGAGAAGCAAGGAGTAAACTATTACTATAGAGAGATATTGCATCTATTGACAAGAAAGAAATTCCCTCTTCAAGTGAAGGGTTGATTGTATGTTTGTGCACAAAGTATGACATCATATCATAGCAAAGCATGGGCACTGAATACAGAAAATGTACAAAGGTTGGGGAGAAATGAGGCAAGTATGTTCTGCTGAGATGTAATAATGTTAGTGCATAGAAACAACAGAGGGGAAATTGATTGAGAGAAAAACTGAGTACAAAAGGCATCAGATGTAAAGTGCTAGAGAGTACTGAACTGGTATGGACATGTGATATGTACTGAGAGTAACACTCAGGTGAAGAAATTAATTCTAAGCAAATCAAATAAAAAGTGACCTGCAGAATACACAAGAAGAGATGATGAAGATATGAAGCTGAATCTCAGAAAAGATTAGGAAACTATGAATGAGTGGTAAGTCACTGTGCTAAAGAAGACCACTACAATCCATGCAAGAATGGAAAAATGGAAGTAAAATGATGATGATAATGTATGAACACTAGAAGAGTATTTCTTATGATACAGTGATAGCAAAGTTGATCATAATACTAATATCAGGGAGAAACAGGTTGATGTGTTAAGTAATTTACAGTGCAGCATGAAAGAGTATAGAAAAATATTAAGTAGGAATTCTGTACCATTTTTAACACTCATAGCAACTAGTTGCTGAAAGCATTGCTATCAAAGAGACGTCAACAAGTGAATTTAATTTTTGCAAACACAAGAAGAGATGAAGCACCTAATTTGCTGTTCTTCAGATAATGTGAAACCAAGAATGAAATCTAATTTGGTTGAGAGAGCTAACTGAATATTGTAGCAAATTGTTTAAACTAGAGCTCAGGTGGGTAGAATTAGGTTTATAGGGATAACAAACTGGTGCCAAGCAAAAATGCTTAGTAAAGGAAAGGGAAAACCACATTAGAATTTACTAATTAAGATTCTTTTTATTATATAAAAAAAAAATGGTCATTACAAAAGAAGGGCACATAAATGAATATCTTCAGAATTACAGAACATACAATCTTTTTCATTTGCTAAGTCTGAAGAAAGGAACAGTGCCCATGGCTTTGCATCCTCCTGACTGACTGGGGAGATTGATGCCATTAATGATTCTCCTGAAGCTTTTGTAAGTGAACCTCTGCGGGAAAGGCATGAGCAAAGAGGAAACTCCACAGAGTCAATATTAATATTCTAGAAAGGAAGAACTGAACATAGTAGTGATTAGTGCATGGCTTGGAGCAAAGGTTCTTAACGGGGGCCATTTGGAGCTCAAGGGGGGGGGGGGCATATTAGAGCAAAGAGGTGATAGGAGTGGGCGCCTTAAGAGATTGGAGGGGGGAAGCAGGAAGACCTTCAAATTTGATAAGTTTAATTTAAAATTAATGAGTAGTAGCCATATTTTCACATCTCTGCTACAAACAGTTTAAAAAAAAAAAAAACATGCCTTTTTGTTTTGAATTTTCAAAAACTTAAAAAACACTTTTTCCACTTTGGAAACACCAAGCAAATTCCTGGTACCATATGTAACTGGTGTCGTTAAAGAGAAACCCCAAAAACAAGAACAAAAACTAAAAATGGATGAAGAGTGACAGACGACTAAAAGAAAAACAAAGCATTGAATAAAAGCAAAAAGCTGAATGTGTGTGTACGTGTGCAAATATATAAAGAATGGTGGTCAGAATTTTGGCTGAAACTAGCTTTCGGGAATGGCAGATAAGTATGTTTGTGTATGTGTGTGTATGTATGGGTATATATGTATATGATTGTGTGTGTTGCCGTCTTGAATGCCTTTCTGCAATTGAACTTAAATTGACCCCTGGCTTTTAAAGGCCCAACCACACACACATGCACACATTTGTTTTAGGTTTTGTACCCAACAGCCATACACCAGATTACATGTTAAGTTGAATCTAGTTAGTCTGAGTCACAAAATCAGCCCCCTTTAATTTTGCTCAGATTGTTTTCAAATTTGGGCTATAGATGGAGTTTAGAATTTTGATTACACTCAATCAGTTACTTTATCTTGTAAATTAAAGAATCTGATGTTATTTGGAATTAAAGTAGGAAAATTTGTGTAATTTTAACCAATCAACAGACAGCAAGGGATTAACAGCTAGTTACCATAGCAACATATGACAACTTAAGTGTACAATTTTGCTTCGCTGTACTGAATCTTCTCATCTGCACGCAGTCTCTCTGTACGTGTTTCGATTTTGTTATTTTTGTGAAAACTTCATAAAACGTACACTACCTGTGCTTACACCAATTAGAATTTTATTTTAGGCATTTTTCGTGAATTTTCATAGTATTTTACATATATTTCGGGAAGTTTTTCTGTGTTTTTATAATTTTTTTTTGCCTTTTGTAAAGTTTTTCTGTGTTTGTTTACTTTTGCTTGTTGGTTGCATCCAAGCCATTTAACTGTACTAGTCTGAAGGAGATATTGAAAACAGAGGTGGATGCTGCATATTATTTTGAAGAAAAGGGTGTTATCCCTAAAAAAAAAAAGTGTAGTAAATCTAGGCACAATATGACTAAGAAAGGGGTTCAGGGGAATTTGTACTGACAATGGACGTAATGAATGTTTGTCAGTAAGGACAGGAATAAAAAACGAAAAACCTTGAATTTTTCACATGCATTCAATGGATCTGACTGCCAAACCTGCCACAAGCCACTTTTTTTTCGGAAAAGAAGGGGGGGGGGGCTCAAAGTTTCCCGGAACCCAGAAAAGGAAAGATTTGGCTGCTATTTCTAACACGCCCTGCTACCACGTAACAGCTATTTGCCATAAAGGACCCACCATTATCGCAAACAGTTACTAATGTGGGTGCACTTGTAAAATTTTACCCAAACACATACAGATAAATACATTAATATAACAAAGAAACAAATATAAACATGACTTTATAAGGTATTTATCTTTATTTAGAAACCTACAATGAACAAGTAACACAGGGTACAAGCTTACACAGGGTACAACATTACACAGCGTACAACATTACACAGGTTCAACCTTAAAGTTGACACTGTTCACTACAGTGAAAGTTCATTATTGGCTAAAAATAGATAGTTTTTAAATGTTTGCAACTTTTTCATCAGACTTTTTCTCAATAAATATTTTGGTTTAAATGAATAAGAAATGAATGTTTAATATGACAAATTTTCAGATTTTTTTACTTCATTTTAATAGAGGGCTGATTTTGTGACTCAAACTAACATGTTCCAAGTACAGTGAATACCATCTGCCACAATTTGCTACTCATCTGAAGTAAATACGTATTTCAACAATTCCTATCAAATACGCTCTCTTTCTTGAGCATAAAAAATCCTCTTTCCAGGTGGCAATAACTTATATGTCTGATTGTTGCACAAGTTCTAGCGATTTTGATAAGGGAAATTGGAAAGGCTTGAAATGATTTCATTGACATTTACTTGTGCCAAAGAGCACTCCTTTGATAGACAACACGTTGATTTAATAAGTATCACTTGGTGGAAATAAACGCAATTACCAAACTTTCATTCATAAGACCATTTACTATTTCGTTTTTTTTTTGTTTTTTTTTTTTGCATTTCAATTTTTACATTTGCACTCCCGATTGCGTACAAGTGCATATGTAAAACGACATCCTTTATGTTTTAATCATTATCTGCTGATACCAAAATAAGTAGTATTTTGAAAAGTAAAATATTTTGTAGGGGTCCATTTGTGACTCCAAGGGTCAAAAGGGGGCGTTTGGCTTGGAGGATTAAACAAAATAAAAGTGTTGGGAAGAGTGACAAATGGGTTAGGAAATGCTTGTGTGAAGATGGCATGAGCCAAGCCAGCTTCAAAAAGGCAAACAGAAGAGACAGCACTGCTGTAGGTTTGAATGAGTCTGTGAGTGGTAGAGTTACATTAACACAATATTTTAGACTATTTTTTTATCCACACTGGGTTCGTTCTGCTAATTTAGAGCTTTTCCAGAAATAATTAGAGCAATTATGTTTGGTAATAACAATGTAAATAAAATAATTACAAATTAGTTGAGATTAATTAGTATCAATTTTTCACTGATGCCATATGACAAAGGAAATTAATGTGCTTTAATAACTTAATAGTCTTATGCTTATATACGACTAGTCAAACTCAATTATGAATTATTTAGGAGCAATGGTTTCAGTGTTTTTATGAAGAACAACGCACACTGGAGTAAATGGGTAATCAATGTTCTGAACTCTTGAAAGTAAGTCACTGAGAAGAAAACAATGTGGTGGTCATGGTAGTGGTAGTGGTAGTGGGTAGTTCAAAGGGGTTAAAGTCTTAGAGTAAGAACATTAGGAAGCATGTTTAATGTAGAATTTTGGATGAAAAGCATAGCAAATATGACAGGAAAAAAATAGTACTTTGTGAAACGAACAGACTCAGGAAGAAGTTGCAAGAGTCAATTTTATAGGATGGATGGATGGAGGGGGGGAGGGGGGAGAGACCATACAAGTAACAGTAAGAACAGGCAAGAGAGTAAAGGTTGTTAATTGTCAGATAGTATTGTAGTCCAGAATGTATGTGTATATCATAGCTGAACTTCTCATGATATCAGTGCAATTTACAGCAATAAGACCTACAATGAGACCTGCAATAGAGAGTTACTCTAACATCTGAAATGGTGCTGCTGGTGTACACACAAACAAACTAGAGTGTACCCAGAAAGAGCCACCTAGCTGACTGGCATCAAGTCACTCACAGACATGCTCCACCCTTTGGCCTACAAGAATGCTGTCTCCTCTTTTTTTTTTGTGGGGTTTTTTTATACCTAGTGTCACAGTAATGAATTTTGTTCTTAAGGGGCTGGCTGGGCTCATACCAACTCCACTCAGACATTCCTGTCTCACTTGTCTCTCCTCTTCCCATCATTCTTGTTGTGTCCAACCCCCAACTTCATCTTCTATGAACCACCATGCCCAGAACATCAATGCACTGGAATTTCTTCCCAGCTCATATTTTCCCAGCAGGTGTCAATATACAAGAGTTTGAGAGAAACACTAATGGTATCAATTTCACCAGTATAGGGATGACCAGCAATGACCCAACAAATAAATGATGTCCTTAAAGCATATTGAGGAACCCTCCCCACCACCACAAAAAAAAAAAAAAAAAAAAAAGCAAGAAAGAAATTAAATCCATATGCACACATTATTCAGATCAGGTTATTAATTGCTAATAAAAAAATTAGCTATGGCAGCTAGAGCAAAATAAGGATAAAAACAAAAGAAAATATTGATCAACTATCAAAATCATCATCATCATCATCATCATCGTCATTTAACGTCTGCTTTCCATGCTAGCATGGGTTGGACGATTTGATTGAGGACTGGCGAAACCAGATGGCTACACTAGGTTCCAATCTGATTTGGCAGAGTTTCTACAGCTGGATGCCCTTCCTAACGCCAACCACTCCGAGAGTGTAGTGGGTGCTTTTACGTGCCACCGGCACGAAGGCCAGTCAGGTGGTACTGGCAACAGCCACGCTCAAAATGGTGTATTTTACGTGCCACCTGCACAGGAGCCAGTTCGGCGGCACTGGCAACGATCTCGCTCGAATGTCTTTACACCTGCCAAGGTTCAAAATATTAATCTCATTTTTTATTGCTGTGCAATGTAACTTTCACAAACCTTCTATAGAGTAAGCTAGATAGTACTAGTGCCAGCAAGCAGGCAGTTGCTGCTGCTAATGGAGCCAAATAATGCAGAAACATTCAGAGTTGTCTCCTTTCCTTGTTCAACCAAACGACAGTGCTAACAAACCTCTATTTTCCTTAGCCACAATATTTAGCAATAAAAAGAACTATAACCACCATATGCAAGCAAGCAGCATGATGGAATTTACATACTTTCACAAATTGTTTTAGGTTCCTATGTAGTTGCAAGCAGTCATAAGCTCCTCTTAGCCCATTTTAACTCTTAACTCAGCAAAACATCAAAGCAGTGACAAATGGAAGGAAAATGGGTCATGCAAGCACTTGTAATCATTTTCAGCTGGGAGCAGCATAAAAAATATGTTCCTTGTTCAAGGACACAAAGCATCACCCAATCCAGGAATTGAACACTTGACTTAATGATAAGGAACTCAATATCCGCACTGCAAATTGTGGTTATTTCTGATGTTGAAAACATTGTAAGTAATCAAAATCCATTTTTTAAACTATTTAATATGAAATTATACAAGAGTGTGTGGTGTGTACATGTATGTGTGTGTGTATCTGTGTATGTGTCTGTGTGTGTGTGTGTGTATCTATATATATATGCAAAGTTTAGGTTAGTTAAAATATGTCACGGTGGCAACACTGGGCAGATAGTGTGTTTTAACATTTTTTTACCATAAGAGAAAATGTTCTCTATGATAACTGAAGTGAATTTGTCTTTCAGCAGTTGAAGTTGAAATATGTCACAAACATATTTTAACTAACCTAAACTTTGTTTATGCCTAAACCCTGTGCTTGGCACTAATATTTTGGTTTATATATATATATATATATATATATATATATATATATAATCATCATCATCATCATCGTTTAACGTCTGCTTTCCATGCTAGCATGGGTTGGCCGATTTGACTGAGGACTGGTGGAAACCGAAGGCAACACCAGGTTCCAATCTGATTTGGCAGAGTTTCTACGGCTGGATGCCTATCCTAATGCCAACCACTCCGAGAGTGTCACCGGCATAAAGGCCAGTCAGGCGATATTGGCAACTGCCACGCTCAAAATGGTGTATTTTATGTGCCACTCGCACAAGAGCCAGTCCAGGGGCACTGGCAACGATCTCGCTTGAAAGTCCTTATACACGCTGCAGGCACAAGTGCCAGAAAGGTGATGCTGGGCACAGGTGCCATAGTCATGTGGTAAGAAGTTTGCTTCCCAGCTACATGTTTCTGGGTTCAGTCCCACTGCATGATACCTTGAGTGAGTGCCTTCTTTTATAGCCCCAGGTTGACCAGAACTTTGTGGCTCTAGTAGACAGAAACTGAAAGAAGCTTGTCATATATATGTGTGTGTGTGTGTGTGTGTGTGTGTGTGTGTGTGTGTGTGTGTGTGTGTGTGTGTGTGTGTGTGTGTGTGTGTGTGTGTGTGTGTGTGTGTGCATGCGTTGCGTGCGTGCGTGCGTACATGCTACTGTCTCTTTGCTTTCACATCATATGATAGTTGTAAACAAGTTGTAATGCAAGTGGTGTGTGTCCTCAGTTACAAAATATTTTCTGAAAATATGCTTGGTCATGAGGAAATATTATCTAACTGGGAAACAGAAAAGGGCTGGCAACAAACTCTGTCCAACCCAAGCAAGCATGGAAAATTGGATGTTAAAATGATGATGATAATGATGATATATTGCAGTGTTTGAATAAGCTGATGTTGAAAAAATGTCTTAATACTAAAGTCATTTAATAAAGGCTATACAAATGAGTTCAGTAAGCAACATGCTTCAAGCTGTGCATATTAGAAATTAATTTAATATCATAGATTTTGACATATGTGTATACAGAAATATCAAGTTACAAATCCTAAATAAAGTTTCTAGTTAAACAGTACATTAGAAGCCTCTAGAATGTTAGACTACAAGAAATAATTATTTTAAAAAGTAGTGTTTGACTTTTATTTTTGGTTATGTTAATTTTATGCACCCATTATATGGATAAACATAATTATTAATTCGCATGACAATTACGTTGAAAGTTCTAGCATGCAAGGGGCACTCTGTGGTCATGGAAATAACATTGTAATGTTATATCAGAAACATCTGAAGAAATGTATAGAGAGGGGGTGATGATGGTCATGGGAAATTAATTGAAAACATTAGTTATTGGCTTTTATATCACTTTGACATCTATTTTATACACACCACAGACATATACAAACATACACACACATACATGCATATGTATGAATGTGTGTGGATGTGTGTGTCTATATACATATATACTTATATGAAGCAAGTATAGTGAATATATATTGCTATCTTAGAAAATACTATAAACTCAAGGAAACAGTTCTATAAAAGAGATATTTAACCCTTTAACATTTAAACCAGTCATATCCAGCCCAAATATTCTACCTGTTTATGTTCAAACCAGCCAGATCCAGCCTTTCGACCTACCCTATAATGTCATTCTAAAAATAACAATCAAAATCTTGAAGTTATGAAAATCTTGATGCATGATTAATTTTTTTTTAAATGTGAATAAATAAGCATAACGTATGACAGAGTAATCTGAATGCTAAAGGATTAAAGTTTGTTTTATTTGACACTGTGGTACCTGAGCCATGATCTTATGTTTAGAAGATGCCATCTGATTTTCTGGGATATTGGGTAGCATAAAAAAGAAAAAAATGGAGTGCCTTATAAGGTGTCAAATATGGTCTGTAACACAAACAAATATAGTTCACTCTTGTTGCATATATTTGTAGAGAACATATGAAATTACTCCAATGTATTGTCTTTTTAGGTTATTACTTGTGCTCAGAGGAACAGAATACAACCACACAATAAATGTTAATTGCATCAGCTCACCTCGTCCTTAAAATTACATTTTTATCATCTCAAAATAGGGAAGGACACAGTTAACAGCACAGGCTTAGCTAAAAAAAACAAATTAGCTGATCATTGCTAGGATACTTTTGATCTCTCCACAGGAGATCAACATCCTGACCATGAGGAAATCTGTTTTAAACCTGCTCAGTTTATATACAAAGTCAATCAACAAAAAAGAAGTAGATATGGTAAAGCAGTGTTATAGCTAGAAGAATTCTTATCATAGTGTATTGTACAATATTTTTAGATAATTAATTATCTAAAAATGCTGAGGTAATTGATGAGCATTAAACAATGTTGTCAGAGAAATAAATATGATAAATAATGATATGGTTAGAAGAATCATTACTATTTATTAATTTATGGTGCCTACACAGCATTTCTGAATAATTAATCGTTAAAAAGTGAGATGTAGTACATGATGAATATTCACTCAGGTTGTCAGTGCATCCATTATCATGCAACTTCGGTCAATTTAGTGAAGCCATGATTTGTATGACCCATAAATAACTGAGTTATCATTCTAAGAACAAAATATGAATATTCTGAGATGAAACTAAGAAGACTTAGAAGATAATCAAACAAATCCCAGTTTTTTTCTTTTTTTTTTTTTTTGCCTACTGAAGGATAAAATCCTACAGAATATGAATTCTTCACCCAAATTAACAATACTCTCAGTGACTTTAGCTAATTTACTCTGTTGCAAGCATTTAGACAAGGTCTCCAGTTTCAGAATACTTTCTTCTCACCAGTCTCAGAGGTCTTGTAGAAGACTCATGAGCCCTGCTTAAACTCCTTGCTCAGGATTTAAAAAAAGATTTTTAAAAACCCACTACATTTACTTTTCACAGCAAAGCTAAAATTGTAGGTTTGTTAAAAGATATACTTTACATTTCAAATACTAATTAATAGTATCATTAATGAATTAGAGGTGCAAGTATGATTGTGTGGTTAAGAAGTTTGCTTCCCAACTTTGGGTTCAGTCCCACTGCATGGCATCTTGCACAAATTTCTTGTACTATAGCACTAGGCTGATCAAAGCCTTGAGTGGATTTGGTAGATGGAAACTGAAAGAATATTTCAATGTGTGTGTGTGTCCACATATATAAACTGAGCCACAAAAAAAATGTTGCACACATACTAAATAGAAACCAATTTATTAATAGACTGCCATAACATTGATTGAAGAATGCTAATTAAGAAACAGTTCTTTCTTAATGATAAAATGTCATTTCCTGAAACATGTTTGATGTCACATGGTGTCATGTGATGACGGAGTGACCTGGATCCAAAGAGATAAACTCAATATCTTGTGTGACCACTGTTAGTGTTGATTACTGCCAGGCATCTTCTGTACATTGAATGCACCAAATGATTGATGAAGACCATGGAGATAGCAGCCTATACTCTGCTAAAACTTGCAGTGAGTTGTGTTGCAGTTGTTGGCCTTCTTTGGATTTCATCTCACAGTTGCTCCATGAGGTTCAAGTTCAGATATAGGGCAAGCCACGGCAGTGCCTGGATGTTGTGCTGTTGGAGGAAGTCTGTTGTCAACCTGGCAGTATGGGCATGGGTGTTGTTGTGTTGGAGCATGTGATTCTGATGACAGGAAAATTATGACACAATGTGAGGCCTCCACACTTGGTCGATGTAGCAAGCACTGGTTACTCCACTGCCCTGGCTTTGGCTGATGTTTTGGAAGACCACCAGTCCAAATTTCTGGTTGAGTGCAATCCCGCCCCATACCATGAGTCCTTCCCATGAGTCTCTCTCCACCACACAGCCTGCGGCATGATGTTCACTCCTTCTTCTCCAAACCCTAGCTCTGCCATCTGCTACAGAAATTAAATATTGACTTTTGTCAGAGAAGACTACAGTCCTCCATTGCTGATATCGCCAGTTCTGACGTTTTTGAGCCCACTGCAGACGTGCCTGTTAATGATGATCTGTGAGGATGGAGCCCCCAGCCCAACGTGGACAAGGCAGACTGAAAGATCTCAGCTGGCAGTGAACTGTCTCGGCACAAATGGGTCTGTGGTGAGTCCTTGTGGTCTTCTAAGCTGATTCCGTTGCCCTCTGGAATTGGTCCTGCAAGTGCTGTCGGTGTAGGTGGCAATCTTGTAACCCTCAGTCGGCCACTGTGTGGATGATCATCTGGCTGTTTGGCATTGTATCATTCCCTCAGCTGCTCAATTGTCTCAATACTACAGTTCAAATCATTAGCAATGACCCATGGATGTTGACCAGCATGGAGACATCTGATGGCTTCCTCCTTCTGATTTCATGTCACTCTTGGCATGCTTGCTGCTTTCAGGAAATGAACGACAGGTTGGTAAATTTGGATGCCTTTTGTATCCAATGAGTCATTTTGCACGTGCATCATGCTTTTCATAAAGATGCATTCACGAGCATTACCATGTTCACGAAAAGTGAGCGAGCTCAAACCCCATATGCAATCCTTGTGTTTTCAAAAGAGAGTGGTATTGTGGGTCTTGCCGATCTCAAATTACCTAGAAATGTGATAAAATCCATATAATCTCAATATTGTGTGTGACACAAATAATCTTTTACAGTGTGACGTTCTTTTTTGTAGTTCAGTATACATATACATATATATATATACATACATACATACATACATACATACATACATATACATACATGCATGCATGAGCGTGTGGGTATTTGGGTCCTCTTGTCTTGACATTATGCGAATGTTGTAAAGGAATGTGTAGCCATAGGGAAATATTACTTTGCTTGGAAAAAGATAAGAGTTGGTGACAAGAAGGGAAATCTAGCCATAGAAATCCTGCTTTAATAAACTCTGTTAGACCCATGCAAGCATGGAAAAGTGAATGATAAAACGATGATCGTGGTGAATTCAAAGTCTAACAAATATCTTCCCTCAATTCAGAAGAGAGAAGCTAACATTGAAAAGATAAATTTATATGTACAAGACTATCCATCTATTCAAGGCGGATATATTGTCTATACAAGACAACCATACACATCTATATTAGGTAGATATGTCTGTCTCTGCTAAGTAGACAGACCCATCTTTATAAAGCAATATATATCCAAAAATTCTGAAAGCATATCTAAATTCTCAAAACTAATTAATTTTAAAACAGAGAAATAAAATAACTACTGTTGTTGTTGTTGTTTACCCTGTAGAGATCTTGATCATGTAGAACTATTAACAAAGGCATTCGATCTTTTCAGCCCCTGGGCCCCTGCTACAATCTAATTTAATATGCGCATTCATATTTTTTAAGGCAGTAAAATATGCTTTTAGAAAATTTGGGTGCTATTTCTAGCAGGTTGAGTGATCAAGTAGCAACTGTCATATTGTATTAATGTAACTGGTTATGTGTATGGGTCTTAAGATTACAGAACTATATCTAGAATTTATTCAATCAGCCTTATAGAAACAAAAACAAAAAAAACGGTGTTATGGTGATGTGGCAAAATAAAGTGGCAAGAAAATAAGAGAGAGAGGGAGAGAGGGGAAGAGAGAGGGAGGAAAAGAGAGACGTGAAGAGAGAGAGGGGAAGAGAGAGAGGGGAAGAGAGAGGAGGAGAAGAGAGAGAGGGGAGGAGAGAAAGGAGAGACGGGAAGGGAGGGAGAGAAAGGAAAAGAGAGAGGGAGGAAAAGAGAGCGGGGAAGAGAGAGAGGAAGAGAGAGAAGAGAGAGAGGGGAAGAGAGGGGAGGAGAGAAAGGAGAGACAGGAAGGGAGGGAGAGAAAGGAAAGGTGAGAGAGAGGAAGGGATAGAGGGGCGAAGAGAGAGAGGGGTAGAGAGATAGGGGCAGAGAAAAAGGAGAGAGAGGATGAGAAAGAGAGAGGAAACAGAAAGAGAGATCACATATCAGGGAACTCCTTACTTCTTGTGGGAGACTAGCAGTTGCTCACACATGCAAATCTCATCTCTCCATGGTTAGAACGCAAAGAGTCAAAACAGTTACTATAAGGGATCTCATCTAACATCCAAACAACTATAGCAATCCACCATCCTGAGCCTTGAAAAGGAATAGTTAATTTTAATGAGATTTGAACTCAGTATGCTTAGAGCCAGAACAAATACTACAAGGCATTCTAGCTGAGGTTTTAATAACTTTGGGAATTCTCCACCCGAAATAATTTACAATATTTTTCATTCCATTGAAAGATCTCATTGTTAACGTGACACATGTTCAATACATATTTCTTAGCAACTTCAACTTATGTTAAATATCATAAACTCTCTTACAACGCCCATCATTTTCCTAATGAAAATTTGTAGCAGAGGCTATGTTTGAAAACTAATATATTAGCCAATGTAATACCATGTTACAATGCATTTGCTACATAATACCATGTTATAATGTATTTATCTATATAACACTTGTGATATTTGCCTATATAATACTATGAGATAATATATTCATCTATAGAATACCTGTGAGTTTTGCCTATAAATTATACCTGCAGCATTAGGCCATAGAATACACACGATATTTGCCCATGGAATACACAATATTTGTCCATAGGATACCCATGACATTTGCTTGTAGAATACCCACAATATTTGCCCATAAAATATCCAGGATATTTGCTCATAAAATACACATGATATTTGCCCATAAAATGCGCATGATATTTGCCCATAAAATACCCATGATATTTGCCCATAAAATACCCATGATATTCGCCCATAAAATACCCATGATATTCACCCATAAAATACCCATGATATTCACCCATAAAATACCCATGATATTCCCCCATAAAATCCCCATGATATTCACCCATAAAATCCCCATGATATTTGCCCTAAAATAACCATGATATTCGCTCATAAAATACCCATGATATTCCCCCATAAAATACCCATGACATTCCCCCATAAAATACCTATGATATTCGCCCATAAAATACCCATGATATTCACCCATAAAATACCCATGATATTCACCCATA
>NC_068986.1:4295653-4320737 GCF_001194135.2 Octopus bimaculoides | reverse complement strand
CCCCATAAAATACCTATGATATTCGCCCATAAAATACCCATGATATTCACCCATAAAATACCCATGATATTCACCCATAAAATCCCCATGATATTCACCCATAAAATCCCCATCATATTCACCCATAAAATCCCCATCATATTCGCCCATAAAATCCCCATGATATTCGCCCATAAAATCCCCATGATATTCGCCCATAAAATACTCATGATATTTCCCATATAATAAATACAACTGACTCCAAACTAAAACTATTAAGAAAACAAAAACTCTAGAAATTATTTGGATGTCCCTTAAAAACGCTAAAGGTAACTGCTTCCAGCATACTGGCTAAGATGCTTTTCTTATAGCAGTCCATTAATAGCAATTAGACTTTGTAACCATATTGTTCCATTGGATAAAAAACAGATTCTTTAACTCAATATTAGATGGAAAAGAAAAAAAAAATCAAATAGGTGAATCATATTTCTGAACCATCTTTTAGTATTCTTGGAATCCATTTTGTTGTGTTGTATTATCATGATATAAAAATATGTGCTTTGGGTCAAAATGAGAGAAATAATAATTGTACAGTTAACGCAAATATAAAAACAGCTTGCAGCAGAACAAATATAAACAAACATCTTTCAATGGTCAATTAGTAAAAATATTGTATTGCGTGTGTGACACCATGTTATAATATAGTTCTGATTAAAACAATAACTGCCAGTGTCGGTGCCATCGTTAATCTACAGGCAGTGAATTGGCAAAATCATTAGCACAACAAATGGAATACTTTATAGAATGTGTTCCAACTCTCTGCACTCCATTCTTAAATCCAGCCTTTCAGTCTTACAGGATCAATAACAAAAGTATCAATCCAGGATGGTGATTGATAAGTGAAACTGTAAGAACCAGATAGATACCTGGCAGTATTAGTTCCAACTCTCTCTGTACTGAGTTCAAATTCTATCAGGCCAATTTGATCAGCCAGTTTATCACCACAAACCAACATTTTGGGTGTTTTCAGCAAATCTTCTGTTGCAAGCATTCAAACCAAATCTTTCATTTGAATGGAGTTACACCTCTGGTCACCACCACTAACAGGTCAGCTCTGGCCTGGAGTGATAGTACTGGTCAAGGTCCTTAGTTATGGGTCAAATAGCAGAAGATGATGCTGTGGTTAAGATATACATGCCTCAGAGGAGGAATGGTCCCTAGATATAGGTCACACTAGCTATGAGCATATCTATTTAAACATGCTCTCATATCACATGAACCACACCCTGCTCACCCGCCTAATGGTTACATAAGCACTTGTGTCTCAAAGATAAGCTTGGGAGAGCAAGAGACTAGAAGGGTAAACTTGAAAGCAACAAAAGGTAAGAGGAAACTACTGCTGTATCTTTTCCAAGAAAAGGTGTGAATCTTCAAACTTTGGAATGGACGTTTACAACCAGACATTTGTAAAAAAGCTACATGGAGAGAGAGAGAGAGAGAGAGAGAGAGAAAGAGAGAGAGAAAGTAAAAAATGCCTAAATTGGTCAATCATTCTTGTAATAATTATAACTATAAACCTTTTAATAATTAGAGGTTTTTGAAAGAATAAATTAATGAAAATTATGCCAAAGGTGAATGTTCCTGGGATATTTTTCCAACATTAATTTATCATAGCTGCAAGAGCCATACGGTATTTTTCAGACATTGAATTGATGTAACGATATTCTTAAAAAAATACTGTATTGGGAGAATGGAAAAGTTACCGTATTTTAGAAGGTGATACACTGATTTAGCTGGCAATATATTAAAAAAATACAATTTTAAGAAATATCCTAATTACCATTCAATAAAAAAATAAAAGGTAATTAAAATTAAATACTTTCTTGCACAGTCAAACAGATTTCCATTATATTTAGTAAATGTTCAGTCTCTGAATTGAATCTGTTGTAATATTTTAGATCATATTTGTTCAGTAATTTTGGATTTTTAATTGTCACAGATTGATTAATTGTTAGAAGTAAAGAAAACAATCCAAAATAAAAATAATCATAATAAATTCCATATTTCAAATATCAGGAAAAGTAAGTTATAATTTTCAATGAAGAATAGTAAAAAAATTGTGAATGTAGAAAAGTTGCAAATTGAACAGAGCAGTAGTAGTTGTGTTTTATTTTTTGATGAATGATGAGAAAAATTAAATATGGGTGAATGGTTTATAAATGAAAAGTTTTCCAAAACTACAAGTAAATCTAGAAGACAAAACTTGAAGGCCAAATTGGTATTTGATCAAACACTGTTTATAGTTTTTGATTTTACCATTCAGTACTTTATAAGCTTAAACATGTAATTCTTAAGTATATACAAGAATTTTGATATGATAAAAACTAGTTCTTGGCCAATGCAATAAAGAAAATACATAATTAGGAAAAAATTTTTTTTCAGAAATAGAGACCAAAGTTCATTCAAATGAAATGAGATTGTATGATATATTCATGCCTCTCCCAAGAAGAACAAATGCCACAGCCCAAAGCTACATATACTGATCAAGGTGTTGAGAAGTAGGATCAAACCAAGAACTACTTGGTTATGAAGTAAATTTCTTAACAACACAGTAAACTATTAAAATAGTGTTATCTAAAAGCATATATTAATAAATCTTACATAAAAAGCAGCAAATAAGAACTTGTCAGCATCACCATCATTTTCATCATATACTCACCTTATGAGCTGGCATGAGGTGGAGAGGTCATTGCCACATTCCTAGATGGGTCAGAGGATCACATCTCATTCATAAGTTACATATTTGGCTTGGTTTCTATAGCTGTAAACGGAGCCAAACCAAACAAGAAAACAAGAACTAATCTACCAAAACCAAATTTATGAAATGAAAACTGTTTTGTGAACGTCATCACCATCCTCCTCCTCCTCCTCCTCCTCCTCCTCCTCGACATCATCATTTAACATCCACTTCTCCAGGCTTGCATGAGTCGGATGAAATTTTCCTGAGGCATATTTTTCTATGGCTTCCACATGTGTATTCATTTCTGCAATAAGAACTCTATGCTAACAGTTCATGGCACATAAAGTGTTGTCTTTCACATGATAACTTTTGCTGTTCAGCTCTTCTTTTCAAGTAAATTATTGTTATATAACCAAAGGATCATATGCAACTCATTCTCCTAACTTTTGAAGATCCTCCACATACAGGGCCCATGTACTACACCACAGAATCTTCTGTTTCTAATACCAATTCTAACACTGAATTTTCTTCCCAGTTATATGGTTTGGGGTTCAGTCCAACAACATGATTGATAAAAGACATGACAAGAGTGGCTGTGTGGTAAGTAGCTTGCTAACCAACCACGTGGTTCCAGGTTCAGTCCTGGTGCGTGGCACCTTGGGCAAGTGTCTTCTACTAATAACTTCGGGCCGACCAAAGCCTTGTGAGTGGATTTGGTAGACGGAAACTGAAAGAAGCCCGTCGTATATATATATATATATGTATGTGTGTGTATATGTTTGTGTGTGTGTGTGTGTGTCCCAACATTGTTTGACATTGATGCTAGTGTGTTTATGTCCCCCGTAACTTAGCAGTTCAGCATAAGAGACCAATAGAATAAGTACTAGGCTTACAAAGAATAAATCCTGGAGTCAATTTGCTAGACTAAAGGTGGTGCTCCAGCATGGCCACAGTCAAAATGACTGAAATGAATAAAAGAACACCTGCACTGATAAACCTATGTCACCTAATAGAAACAATCTACTATTTACAATTTCATTTCGCAATTGGATCTGTTAATAACAACAATACATTCTAAACCCTTTAGCATTTAAACCAGCCATTCCAGCCGAAATATGTTACCTGTTTTATGTTTTAGCCAACCAACCAGGCAGATCCAGCCTATCACCACTGCCCTTCAATGCTATTATAAAATATACTATCATATCACCTTAATTCCAAAGCTATAATTCCAGTGCAAGATTAATTAAAAACAAAGTGGACAGGGTCAATTTCAAATTTCAAATAAAGCACTGACCAAATGTTGGGCTTCATGGAGGCAGTGACAAGTGATCAAGATCTTTGGCAATATACTGTGCTTGAGAAGACCTGTCAAGCCAAGTGAGATCATAGTCATGGCGGATGCCAGTGCTGCATAACTGGCACCCATACCTGTGGCACATAACAAGCACACACTACACTCTTGGAGTGGTTGGCATTAGAAAGAGCACCCAACTGTAGAAAGCATGCCAAATCAGATTGGAGCCTGGTGCAGCTCCCTAGTTTTACCAGTTTTCAGTCAATCGTCCATCCCATGCCAGCATGGAAAATGGATATAAGATGATGATGATGATGATGATGAAGAATGGAAAAGCCTGACATTTGCCAGAATAATGTGAATGATAACGGATTGAGTCCTCATTCCCCATCAGTCATTCAGTAAAACCACAGAATCTTCCACTTACCCTCTACTTATACTGGGTACATGATGCATAGTTCCTAACAAGTCTGTCTCTTACATATAAACAACACTATTTCCCAGAGTACTGCTGTTTTGTAGTCTCTCTACTTTGACCCTTTTTTTACCATATTTCTGTGGAGATGCTCCATGCTTCTTTCAATTGATTTTAAATATAACAAAGAATTCAGAAAAAAAACTTAAATATCATTAAGCTAGTGTTAGGAACATAAATTGTGACTAAGGTGTGGTGGAAGATTTTAATTCAGAATTTTTGAAAACAAGACATTTGTACTACAAAGCCAGAGGCAGTTTCAGGTGGGTTGATATCAAAAGGGCTAAACTAATAAATCTTTAATATGTTACTTTTTGAACCATTTCACTATATACTTTTTACTTAGCATTGAAATATTTTCTGCAGCTTTGACAAATTTTGCAGTGAGAGACAGGTTATCAGCACAAGAATTCCCAAGGATAACAAATCCCAAATTTTAATATTGTTAAACTGGAACTAAATAAAAGACAAAAGGTGGAAAAAGGGAAAAAGTTTTAGTAAACATCTACCCATATATGTACAGGCATGGCTATGTGGTTAAGAAACTTGTGTGGCAACCATGTGGCTTTGAGTTCAACTGTACCCAGAGCCATTGGCTGACCAATGTGAGTGAATTTGTAAAACAAAAACTGTACAGAAGCATTGGTGTGGGTGCTGATCCCACATAAATAGCAACCAGTGCACTCTGTGAAGAGATTGACATTAAGAAGGGCATCCAACTGTAGAAACCAAGCCAAAACAGACTATGGAATCTGGTGAGACTTCTGGCCTTGCCAGTTCCTACCAAGCCATCCAACCCATATGAGCTTAGAAAACAGGCATTAAATGTTGATTATGATGATGATGATGATGATGATGGTGTGTGTGTGTGTGTGTGTGTGTGTGTGTGTGTATGAGAGCCTTTGTCACTGCTTAACAAATGTTGGTTTGTTTACATCCCTATAACATAGCAATTTGGCAAAAGATACAACCAGAACAAGTCCCAGACTTAAAGAGAAAGTACTGAGGCTGATTCCTTCAGCCGAATCCTCCAAGATGGTGCCTCAGCATGGCTACAGTCCAATGACTGAAACAAGAAAAAAGATATAATTCATTTCCCACAAAAAACTGACACTAATAGTCAGTGTATCACTCATTCTGTGGGAAGCATTCAGACCATGGAGCTCTAGCCTAAGGAAAGCTTCCTCTCTTCATCTTACGCATCTCAGAGACCTTGGAAGGGGCCATGAGAACTGCTCTTCATTCTCTAATAAAGCCATTAGTAAAACAATAAAACCACCCAAACAGTGTATAATGTATTCTTATGCATAGCCTGAATCAGGCACTAAACATTAACAGAATGTTGGTTCCTACTATTTGGTCAATGAATGCCAAATAGATGTTTGTGTTTAGCAAGAGAATTGGTACATGTGGTTTCACATTCCAGTAGAAACCAGAAATGTGTCTGAGCCAATGTAACTATTGCTTCCACACTAATGGCTGCAGCACAGTAACATTTGTCCATATACTTGTGGCTACTAACATTTTTCTGCTCTAGTGCACCTGTTCTTTAATTCTGCAGCAGTTCATAATAGACAGTACAGCTGCATCAGTGAGTAAGAAAGACAACTTCCTGCAGTTAACTAGCAGAATAACTGATAGAGTGACGTACTTTCAGTAAATCAGTAACTATTCCTTAATGAACCTGCAGCTTCTTTTGTACATGCGCGCACACACACAAACACATAAGTGCATACATACAGACATGTATACATGTATAAATACATGAATAAATAGACACATATATATATGTCTAGGTATATATATCTATATATGTACATACATTGTAGCTCAACAAATAATTCATCTCCATTGCTGGTATCTAAATTCCATTGCTAACGATTTCTTTGTGATTAGAAGGCTTGTCTTTCTTTATAAGAAGGATCGAAATAGTGAAAAAAAAAAAACATTAAGAAAAACAAGATACACACACACATTTGAATTTACAATTACATATATATATATATATATATATATATACAGATATAGGGCAGGGAATCGTCAATTAGAGAAAAAATTTGTAGTTTAGAATCAGTAGTTCTTTGACTGCTATTTCTAAATTTTCAGTATGTTGGAGAAGCAACTCAAGCTAATCCCTGTATATTTATGATATATATATATATATATATATATATATATATATATATATATATATATATATATATATATATATATATATATATGTATATATTGATATGCAGAAAGAAATTGATATTGCCCTTAAGTTCGATGCGATTCACGTTAAAAGGCTTTGTTTCACTAATTTGAATTTTAAATTTTCATCCAACTCTTTTCATTTTTATGTATATCTAATATGAATGTGTTTGAATATGAATTGATCTGTACTTTGTGTGTATCTATATCAGTTAGTGAACCCATATTCATGACAGCAAGTATGCATATCCACATGCGTGAGAGAGAGAGAGAGAGAGAGAGAGAAAGAGAGAAAGAGATGCAGATATGTTAAAATTTATGTTAATACCTCTGCCTGCATCTAAGCTGATGGAAAGAATCTAACACCAAAAATGTTAATTCTGCAGTATTTATAAGAGCATCTCTGGCCCAAATATTCTCCATGTTTTATGCTCAAACTAGCCAGATCTGGCTTCTCACATCAAGCCTACAATGTTATTTTTAAAATAAACAATAACATCATTGAAATATTGTAGCTAAAATATTGTAGCTACAAGATAATGCATGATTAATTCAAAACAATGGGAATAGATAAGCATTACATTTGAATGCTAAAGGGTTAAATATCAAAGTTAAATTTAAAAAAATTTAACTGGGCTACTACAGGGTGGTACCCCCTACTGAAAAGTAAAAAAAACTATAGAGGAACAATATGATAATATCAAACATGTACTGGCTTTAGTATATTCACTTTCATTGACACTGACACTGTCACACATCGAGAAGATCTGTATGAACACCAACAGCTTCGTAAAATATCACACAAGACATGGCACTGCATCATTTTGTGCCATGATAATGATGGTGTTCGTACAGACCTTCTCAATGTGTGAGTGTCAGTGTCAATGAAAGTGAATATACTAAAGCCAGTACATGTGTTTGATATTATATTCTTCCTCTATTGTTTTTAGTGCTTTTCAGTAGAGGGTGACATGACTTTTGGACCACCCTATAGTATCAGTTTCAATAACTAGCACTGCATCAGTTACAACGACAAGGGTTCCAGTTGATCCAATGAATAGAACAGCCTGCTCATGAAATTAATGTGCGGATCACCCCGCAGACACGTGTACCCTTAAACGTAGTTCACAGGGAGACCCAGCGTGACACAATGTGACAAGGCTGACCCTTTGGAATACAGGTACAACTCATTTTTGCCAGCTGAGTTAACTAGAACAATGTGAAATAAAGTGTCTTGCTCAAGGACACAACATGCGAATATCCTAACCACAAAGCCATGTGCCTTCACATCAGTATCAGCAGAGGACTCATTGAGGAATTGACAAGGGATCAGGAAATGTGGCGATTTGCTGTACTTGATAAGGCACATCAAGCGAAACAAAATCACTGCTTTCTACACATACAAGCTTGTTCTTTCAGGTATTGGTGCCACTTAAAAAGCACCTATGTTGGTGCTACATTAACACACCCATGCCAGTGCTGTGTAAATGCACTCATGCTGGTGCTGCATAAACACACCTGCATAAACATACCTGTGCCGGTGGCATGTATAAAGCACCCAGCACACTCTGTTAAGTGATTGGCATTAGGAAGGGCATCCAGCTGTAGAAACTATGCCACAACAGACAGTTGGAGTCTGGATAGCTCCCTGCTAGTCAGCTCCATGTTAAACCGTCCAACCCATGCCAGCATAGAAAGCAGATGTTAAACAATGATGATGATGGTGTTTACTAGCACATTTTCCATTTCCATCATTTGACTACCATTCAATCCTAGAACTTGAGATTGATCAACCTTAAGAACTCTCGGGCGCTGATAACTTGTCTTTTGTTGCAGGATTTTTAAATTCAAGCTCTCCATGTTCTGAGTTCAAATGCAGCTGAGATTGACTTCACCTTTCATCCTTTCAGGGTTGATAAAATAAGTACCAGCTGAACACAGGGGTCAATGTAATCAACTTCCCCCTCACCTCAGAACTGCTGGCCTTGTGCCAAAATTAGAAAGAACGTGTATAAATTTATTAGCAGTTATGAATGAATTTGAAATTTTCTAAATGAACATGAGACTGTAATTAAAATGTGAATAAAGAAGAGAACATTTAAATAGTGTGATGCCTTTGAAAATATATTGCATGCTGTTATGATATTCTAGAATGTTCATCACCTATGCTAGAATCTATTGTTCTTTGAAATTACCAAAGTCATCTTGATTAAGATCTTAGCATTAGTATCAGGTGGAATAGATGAATGAAACCTAGAATAAAAGCAGATTACGTGACAACTAACTAAATTACTGCATGAAAGTAGCAGTCTAAGCAATGCTTTGATTTGAAACAGGATTCAATTGAGATGTTTCAATAGATTCTTTGCCAGCTGCTTTATCAGAACGTAGATAAGAAGCTTTAGCGAAATTTATCCCAGCACTATCTACTCAAGTCCTATTGAAAGATAATCTCATTCAACTAAAAGCTTAAGATTGAATTTATCATAGTTCACTCATGTTGACACAAACTAGCCCTGACATTATCAACCAAAAATTTGGATAACCTGGAATAAATATTGTGAAGCTAACGAAGAAGTTAAAACATCAGATATATCAAACCAAGAGAGAAATTAATTGTAGAATGTTTTCTAATGTTCTCTGCTGTTGTAACAATGAGAATCATGACGAAAAGTAAATCGTTGGTGTAAATGAGGGAGTAACTGGAGAAAAGTGTTACCCCAATATACAGCTGCCTTTGTTTTAAGTCAGTTTTCCACTGTTGACTCTTGGATCACCAGTGGTCCAGCATTAAAAAAATCCTCAACCACATATCACAGGCGTATTAAACATTAGGGTTTGTCACTATGTGTTCATATATTTTCTTATTCTAATTGTTTCTTGTTAAGTTGCATTTTTTGATGTTTAACCCTTTAGCATTTAATCCAGCTATATTTGACCCAAATAATCTTCCTGTTTTAAGTTCAAACCAGCCATGTCCAACCTCTCACATCTATCCAACAATGTCATTCTAAAAATATACAGGCACACCACTGAAATCTTGAAGCTACAAGATACTGCATGATTAGTTCAAAACAATGTGACTATATAAGCAAATACATTTTGATAAAGAAATCTGTTGAAGAGTTAATTAAATTTGGTTTAATTTCCTTAACTGTAAGTTGAAGTGGTTCATAAAAATGAGAATAATAAGAAAACAACTGAGAACCCTTATTTATTGGAAAAATAGTAAAACATGACTGTACTACAATGAAACATTGTTTGCTTAGTTCCAGGTCAGCTCTGATTAATGAGATAAGTGACACACAGGTAACTAACTAAACAATTGGTTATGACACATAGATAAGTGTGAGCAAGGTTGTGAATGATTACATTAACCCTATAGCATTTAAACCAGCCATGTCCATGCCACATATTCTACCTGTTTTAGGTTTGAACTGTCAAGAGCCAGCCTCTTACACCTACCATATAATGTCATTTTAAAAATATACAATCATATCACTGAAATCACAAACATATGAGATAATACAGGATTAATTCAAAACAGCATGAATAAATAAGTATTATATTTGACAAAGTAATTTGAATGCTAAAAGGTTAAAATGGGATCAAGATAGGATCTGGCTTTCCAAGTTAGCATCTGTGTAATTAGTATGTAATCGATTACTGTTCTGAGTTCTAGGACCGATAGAACTAGTTACCTGGTTACCATGATGCATAGGTGGCCAAGGTTACAGATTGCCAGTCCATTGCAGTGCTACCTAGATACAGCTGAGTGAACTGAAGCAATGTAAAATGAAATGTTTTGCTCATGAACACAAAACACTGCCTGCCCTGGGAATCAAAACCATGATCTTGAGATCACAAGTGCAACATCCTAGACACTAGGCCACACTCTATTCACTTAATATGAATATTAAAGAAATGAAAGCTGAGATTGCAGTAGATTATCCAGGGATAGATACTGAGCAATTGATAGAATCACACTACATAGATCTTATAGTTAAGTACAGGTTAATATACTTAAGGAAGTGACACAAGGAGAAGTTAAATCAATTGAAATTACAGCCATATTGAAAAGGGACATCAATAGTGTTAGTGACAATTCTTGGCAAGAAAACTCAAAAATTTAAAATGATAAGTACAGTGACAACTCTGGACATGTTTCAGTCTTATCAGACCACCTCAGTGAAGTACTGTCTAGCATATAGCCAACAGATCAAGAATGAATTTAAAGTAGACAGTTTTTATGTAAATGTCAAAGATAAGGAAATATCTTAAATAGTGGCTTGAATATCTCATTGTATTTATAGCTTTGGCGTAAAAATTATTCATTGATTAGTTCATTTCAAAATTTGTACTTTCAAGTGATTAACTACTCTGTTTTTATTTATTACACTAAATATCTTAACCTGCACTTCGCTGTATTTCTCTCAAGCAGAAGGCATCTTTGGGATATTTCCCAATGTTATTATGTCGGCCATTTTGTTAGTCATTTACTTAATCAAATAACATGGGAACATCCTATTCTTAACGACTGGGTAGCAGTGTACCATGAACCAATAGAGGAATAAAAATTAATCAGCAACCACAGGTCCATATTTCAAACACGGTCACTGCATTTGTTCATCTAGAGGAAACTTACAGACTACAGAGAAGAGACTAATAAATGGATGAGTATTTTATCAGCTTGAACATCTAGGCTCAAATCATTCCATGTCAACAAGATATATAACATGGGCACCTCCAGTAGTATAACCAAAATCCTCATATCGATGACTTGTCTCAGGATTCTAAGATGAATCAATCAGCAAAGTAATATGTGATTTCAAGCAAAAAAAAAGAAAATGTATCAAAAACACAAAAAAAAAAATTGTCACAAGTTTTGGTGAAAACTAAAATGAGTTGAGTCATTATTTCATGATCGATTGTAAGCAATTCAATTTACAGGGGCTATAAAATGAAAACACTGTATCCTCAAGACAAGATTCAATTAAATGGAAATATATCAGCATATATTAATTTTTGTTTTCTTTGCACATGTCTGTCATTAAGGCTATTAACTCAAACAACATCCTGTCTCCAGCTAGCTAACAAATAGCAAATCTGAAGATTTTACTTAAAGCATGGCAAACACACGTAGTGAGTCTAAACAAAAACAAACAAAATGAAGAATAAAGTAAATCTAATTTTGAAGTTTACAAGACTTAAGACTTAATTAGGAAATTAAACAGAACAAAGTTGCTTAAGATGTTAGTAGACTATACTACATGATAGCTTTCTAATTTCTTCAGATACTTTTCAGGTATTTTCTTCACTGTGGATTTTTTTTTTTTAAACAAGTTTTAATTTTTGACAGATTCATCAGATTCTAGCACAGAAATACTAATTGGGTGGTCACATGTAAAAAAACAAAAACCACCTAAATTTATGTCAAAGTAATTATATTTTCTATGTAAAAGCTGATCTGAAATGCAACAGAACATTAGTGAATTCAAATCAAAAATAGAAAGGCAAAAAAAAAAAAAAAAAATAGGTGTTACATCACAACTAACCGAAAAACTAGGAAGAAAACAAATGGAAGTGTTGTCTTCTGAAAAGGTGTCAATTCTGAAGAAATCCAATTGGGAAATGGACTATGGAGGATATAATTTCAGGTATCTAAATATTGTATGACTACCATGTTGACATGATACAAGTGACACATTTTTACATTGTCACAATGTACAACCTGTTTACCATTAGATTCTATATACTGTATACTTTACTTATTAGTTCAATGCCTATCAGGCTGCTCAACCAACTAGAAAGAGCAACCAAATCTTAAAATCGTACTCCAACACTTGAAATGCCTTAGATGAGAGCAGATCTGGATGAAACAACAGCTGTTGGAAGATAACATATAAAAACCAGATTTCATACGAAGTTAGTAGAGGTGATCTGTTCTTACAAAAATACTTTAATATAGTCCGCAGTGTTAGATAAGTTTGTACGCCATGGGTCACTGGAGAACTGAATTTTTTGAAGAGATAAAAAAAAACTTTTTGTTGTTGTTATGAAGAACTTCCAGCTCCATTTCATACATGATTGTCATAATCAACATTTAATGTCCATTTTCTATGCTGGCATGGGTTGGATAGTTTGACAGGAGCTGACAAGGACAGCAGCTGCATCAGGTGTCATAGTCTGTTTTGGCTTGGTTTCCTAACGCCAACCACTATACAAAATGTACTGGGTGCTTTTTACATAATACCATCTCCAGTGCTTTTTATTATAGCACCTACACCAACACTTTTATGTGGCACCTTGATATTAGGATCTCAATTCTGTTGTAGTAGGTGAGTCTTCTTGAGTACAACAATGCACCACAAATCTTAATCCTCTGTCATCTCTTTTGTAAGGCTCAGCATTTTGAGATCGATCTTCAATAGAGCTCACTTAGCTTTTAAAAATCTGTAGTGGAGCCCACTCTGTTGAGAATATTTCCTCACCTCTTCCCACTGGTCTTGGAGGCCTTGGAAAGAGTCATGTGTATAGTTCTGCTTTAATGTCTCCCATTTTCATAAGTAATGGAGACAGTAATAAACAATCAACTCCTTTATCAACTTAGGAAGCTTTTACTTAGTCACTCAACCTGCTAGAAATAGTTGCCCATTTTCTGATAATCATACGCTGCTGTCTTATAAAAGAAAGGACATATTGAACAAAGTAGTTCTAGAGTTATGAAAAGATCAAATAGTGATGACAGGAATGCCTTTTATTACAGGTCTGCTTAATCAGGGCTTATCCGTGATCAAACAACAACAACAACCAGAGTATCTTTCATTACTAGCTTACAACCAGTATGTCATACATCAGTGGTATTGCACACCTGAGTTCTTCAGAGAACTCAATATCATTTCCTGCCACTAGTAAGACTTTCAACCACGACGCAAACAAACTCTTGGCTGAGTTTCTCATATGTGGTTTCCATTGATCTTCAACATTATGCACAGAAAGTTACTGATGTGACTGTTCCATTCACATGTAGACCGATAAGGTATACACAAGTGGTAGGCCCTGCTCTTAGTGTATGTACACAACAAGCGGTCCCTGATTCCAGTGTATACTGCTGGCAGGCCCCTTGCCCACTGTACATTGCTGGCAAGCCCCTTGCCCAGTGTAAACGGCTGGCGGGCCCTTTGCCCAGTGTATACAGCTGGTGGGCCCTTTGCCCAGTGTACACGGCTGGCGGGCCCTGCTCCCAATGTACATGGCTGGCAGGCCCTGCTCCCAATGTACATGGCTGGCGGGCCCTGCTCTCAGTGTACACAGCTGGTGGGCCCTGCTCTCAGTGTACACAGCTGGTGGGCCCTGCTCCCGATGTACATGGCTGGTGGGCTTTGCTCCCAATGTACACAGCTGGTGAGCCCTGCTCTCAGTGTACACAGCTGGTGGGTCCTGCTTCTAGTGTGCACTGCTGACATGCCCTGTTTCTAGTATACACTGCTGGGGATGGGGTGGGGTTTTACACAGGTGAACAGAAGGCTCTGCCTATAGTGCACACTGGTAAGGGGCTCTTCTCTAAGTGTACACTGCTGAGGGGGGTGAGAGTGCTATCTCTAGTGTACAATGATGGGATACTCATCTATACAACTAGACCTAGGTTGTGAAAGCCTAGGCCTGTATCAAAGTGGCTTTTTTTTTACTCTTTAAGACACACATACACACTGACCCCCACTGTTTAGCCACAGCTCTCTATAAGCATACATGTCTACATACATATAGACATATATACAACAGGCTTCCATACAGTATCTGCTCTTGATTAATCCTTTCATTCAAATATCCATCAAAGAGGCTTATGTAACATCAAGATCTAAACTAGTTTCAAATATATTACTAATTCTATTCTTCTGATGGCTAATCATTTTTTAAATAACATTCACTTAAATACTTTATCCCCAATTATGTTTCCATAATAAAACATTATCCTAAATATAATTATTTTAAACTAGGAATTTCAAACATATATTTTGGCTGAAGTTAAACATTCCAAAAGTGAAAAGCTTAAAAGTGAAAAGCAAAATGAAAAATAAAAAGAAAAGAAAATTAAAGAAACCTTATTTCCAGCCAATCATATATATATAAACAAATTCAAAAACTAAGTGACACAAATAATGTAAGCAGTCAGTCAAACTAACATTTCAGCTGAAGTCATAAATAATAGACCTGACAGCAATATCCTCAACTTAAATTCCTTGATATCAAGCATTGAAAAAAGAAAAAAAAATGAAAAAAGAAAGGTAAATAATACTTAATAAATGTGTGAGAATACCTGTCTGCCAAGAAATATTATTTTGAACTCTTGTAGAATCTCTAAAATTTGATCTTAGATACATTTTTATAGTTCCCATCATAACAGCAAAAAGAGTCACAAATTTTGTGCTTTGCATTGAATGCATTTCTGAAACATTAATGTACATGGGAGTACTTTCATACCTTGAAGTGTAATACACTGAAGATTGATGGAAATAAATTTAAAAAAAAAGAAATTAAAATTAAAAAGTCTATGGAAGAGGTAAAAATGTAGATAAATTTCAGATGACATTCTATAAATAATATAGTCAGAATGAAATGACAGAGTTGCAAATGAGAGTTTGTGTGCTAGAAGGTTAATGTAAAAATAGAATAGGAAAAAAAGTTCAAGAACATATTTCCTCCATATAACTGAAAGTCCTGAATAGAAAGAGAATTGATTTTTTTTTTTCATTCGCTCCTCCATATATTAGAGAATCGAGAGGGTGGAAGCTAGCAAAATGTGATCGAAATGATATAGAGCAGTATTTTCATGGTTGTTAACTGCCACTGTAGGAAATGAGATACAGTGCAAGAGAAAGTTATGAAAAGCAATGAACTTAAACATGAATATTTTAAATGGAGCCTTCAAATTCCAGAATGAATTGATACCTTCTCCTCTCCTATGCAGTTTTATTTCTGTGTGAATATATATATATATATATTTTATAGTTGTTCTTTTACTTGTTTCAGTCATTGGACTATGGCCATACCAGGGCACTGTCTTGAAGGGGGCTTAGTCAAAACAAATCCATCCCAAGCACTGATTTTTTTAAAGTCTAGTATTTATTCTATTAGTCACTTTTGCCAAACTGTTAAGTACAGGGGACATAAGCACTAGGGCAAGCACGTGCACACACACACACATTAATGCTTATCTTTTTGTCCAATAATGGCTTAGCTGGCTGAAACTTTAAAGTCACTGCCAGCAATATTTTGAAGATATGTGTGTGTGTGTTTGTAGGCATGGCTGTGTGGTAAGAAGTTTGCTTCCCAACCACATAGTTCTGGGTTCAGTTCCACTGCATGGCACATTGGACTTCTACTGTAGCCTCAGGCCAGCCAAAGCACTGTGAGTGGATTTGGTAGACAAGGCTAGATAGTAATTCTGTTTACATTTGCGCAACTGAGATATTTTGGTTGGATTATATAGTTATCGGTTTTACACTTCTTTCTATATTCTGTAACAATATACTTTTCTACTATAGGCACAAGTCCCAACATTTTTGTAGGGCGAGGGCTAGTTGATTAGATCAACCCCAGTACGCAAAATCTAATCAGTTCGTACCAGGCACAAGACCAACATCCTTCAAAGTTTCATCTGAATCCATCCAGCGGTTTTTGAGATATCTTGTCCAAAGACAAATAAACAAATGCAACTGAAAACAACACCACCACCTTTGCTAAGGCGAAGGTAATAATAAGAGCACTAGTAAATAGCATCACATGCTAGAAATAGATGCCAAATGGCTCTAAGAACTACAGTTATTACCTATATGGTTCATTACACACTGGCTACTTCATAAAATCTTATAAAGATTTTACCCTTGATTATTAAATATATATGATAGTGAAACTCATTTACAAGTATCACATGATATCAATATAAGGACACACACACACAAAGTAATAAAAAATGCAGGAAACATAATTGGTATTTTTAAACTTTATAAAAGATACAAATGTCTCCAAATGCCAAAATGTTTATACCCTTAGTATTATAATTGCTATAATACTGAGAAAGTGAGCCAGCTGGCTTACGGAAAATGTGTATGTTCTACAAAGCTTAAAAATACTAATTATGTTTTCTGTGTTTCTTATTATATACCGTGATCCTGTGATATGACCGCTGGTTTCACATCACTTGAAATATAGGATTGAAGTGTGGAACTCCTTATTTAACCCAAATTATCTGGTAACATGTCATGCCTTCCAGTTACTTTCAATTGTTTGTGTGTATGAATGTATGTACATATGTATATTATATATATATATATATATATATATGTATATATATATATATATATATATATATATATATATATATATATATATATATATATATATATATGCACACACACATACAACAAGCTTCTTTCAGTTTTATCTACGAAACTAAGTCACCAGGCTTTGGTAAACTTGGGCCTATGGTAGAAAGCACTTGTCCATGGTATCATGCGATGGGACTGAACTTGAAACCAAGTGGTTGGGAAGTGTTCTTCACAGTATAAGTATGGCTGCATTATACACACACACACACATATGCATAATTACATACATATAGGCACACATATACACACACACATGCATACATACATACATACACACATGCATATATACATACACACAAGCATACATACATACACACAAGCATACATACATACACACAAGCATACATACATACATACACATGCTTATGTACATACATAAATACACATGCATATATACATACATACACATGCATATATACATACATACACATGTATATATACATACATACACATGCATATATACATACATACACATGCATATTTACATACATACAGCATATATACATACATGCATATATACATACATGCATATATACACACAAACATGCATATATACATACATACATGCATATACATATATACATGCATATACACACACACACACACTGTAGGCTTCTGGCAGTATCAAAATACTGAATACTTTCACATAACGTTGGTCAGCTCCTCAGAATTCTACAGAATAGGATGATAAAACCGAAAGCCACATAGTTGTGATGTGAACCTCTTAATAATATGGCCATGCTTATACCTATGGATAGTGATTAATCCATTTCTAAAGTCACTGAATAAGAAAAGTTTTGTTTCTAACATTTTTTGTTTCTTAGTTGTCACAGAAAGTAAGGTACAGTTCCAATCTTTTGGATATTTTCATATCCATTTTATAGAAGAGACAAACGTGTTTTACAACAATTGGATGTGTGTGTTATTTATTATCATTGTTTTAAATGTGTTCTGAAATTAAAACAGAAGGCAAAATACAGATTTGTAATATTGTCCAGGTGGAGGTGGAGGTGAGTGGCTTAGTGGTTAGGTTGTCGGATTCATGATCATAAGATTGTGATTATTTCAATTCCTGGACCGGGCAGTATATTATGTTCTTGAACAAGACACTTTATTGCTTGTTTTGCCAGTTCACTACACTAGCAAAAATGAGTAATCCTGCAATGGATTACTCCAGGGGTTAATGTATACGCCACAGAAAGTGAGAAACCAGCCTTAAGAGTGTATATGATTCAGGAAGGAGCTTTTATCCCTTTTTTAAAATCCTAATATTACATAGGCCTCACATTTGTGAGAAGGATCAACTAGCAATTAAATCAAGCCCAGTCCTTGACTGGTACTTAATTTATCAACATCAGAAAGATAAAGTACAAATTTGGTACAAGTAGAGCTTGAACCAAGAATATAATGAGAATGAACAATATATAGCTCACAGCATTTTCTTTGATAGTTTGTCAATACTAGTGAGGAAAATCTTGGAATATAAAATTACAAATTTTTGAATTGGTGTTCTATAACTCCAATGCAAAAATTACAATTTGAACTCTTGGCCATGAAACAGCAATTGTTTAAACAATGGAAAAATTATATTTGAAGAAAATCAGCATATAAGGAAATTGTTTTTTGAAGGTTTTTAACCTTTTGTGATAATGTAAATGTTTTGAATTGTTTAGGCCTCTCCAGTTGTCAGCAGTTTCTATGTATATGCGATGCACATGTCCTCAGGCTGTATGCGAATTCCTGAACTTTTATTACACACAGAGTTCTGTGGCTCATATGCACTGTTTGAATAAAAAGGTCCACAAGTTCTTAGCCCAAGTAGATCTTATACCTATGTGTGTGTGTGTGTGTGTGTGTGTGTGTGTGTGTGTGTGTGTGTGTGCATGCGCACATGCACATATACAAACAGCATGTAAATAGCATCTAAGTAGAATTATTAAAAGAGATATAAAATGAAATATCTACCTACCTCACTATATATCTATAATACATTAAAAATGAACTTCAATCTCGCTTTCTTGCCTGCAATGTTACCAAGCTAAACTGGTGCATAATGGGAAAATACTATGAATTAAGCCCCCCCCCCCTGAAATGTGAATACAAACGGAATACAAAACAAGTTTCATATAAATCAGACAACTGGTTGTTGAGATATTAATGGTTTGGTGGGGGGGGGGTTACAAATATCCCAAACAGTGCATAATCGGAAAATACTTTGAAAATAACTTAACCCTGAAAGGGAAGAAACTCTAACCTTTCAATTTCACATTCGTGACTCGACAACGAAAAAATGAGTTGCCTTTTACAGTAAATGTTTCTATTTTCACTTTTGTTAAACACAATATTTTAATCATTTAGAAATATTTTTAAGTGAATGTGATTTCAAAAATTTAAATTGTCTGCACAGTAAGTATTCATATTTTAGCTTTCTTTAAACAGACTATATTCTAATGTTTTTTAAACTATTTTCAAGTGAATACCATTACAAAATTTCTTTGGCATATTTAAAAAATATCTTAAAATATTTTAAAGTGAAAATGACTTTAAAAATATAGTAAATATTTTGTAAAAGACCCGTTCGTAACCTCGATGTGAAAATTATTTTTCCATAGGATTTTTTTGAGTGCATTCAACATGCTTTACCTCCAAAGATTTGGCTGTTATTTCTAGCACGCCATAATACTATGTATCAGCAATTTGCAATAAAGGACTCAAAATAGCTGTTACATGGTAGCAGGACATGCAAGAAACAGCAGCCATATCTTTCCTCTTCTAAAGAAATGAGTTGTTTATGTGTGATTTTTTGATGTCACATTCATTGAAAGCATGCAAAATAACCTGGAAAAAAATTTTAAAAATTCACAAAACAAAACTCCATTGGTAGGAAACTCCGAGGTCTCCACAAAGCTTTGCTCCCTTTCTTTTATGGAAGAAAAAGTGGTTTGTGGTGGGTTTGGAGGTGAGATACGTTGAATGCACTCAAAAAACCTGTGGAAAAAATTATTTCACACTGAAGTACGAATGGGTCCTTAACAAAATAATTTTACCCAAGATCGAGACAGGCATGCAAATAGAAGGGTCAATGAGACTGATAAAACAAGGGCTGAGCATCTGGCAGAACAGAGAGAAAGAGACAGAAGCAGGAGAGATCAGGAATCGGATGCTCATGTGAATACAAATAGAACAAAACAAGTTTTGCATAAATCAGACCATGGGTTACTGAGATATGCGTTTTTTTTTTTTTCGGGTACCTTTATAAATAGCCAAACCAGCATAAAATGGGGAAAATGCTTTGAAAGGTACCATTGAAATGTGAATACACAGGGAAAAGCAAGTTTCATGTAAATTGGACCATGGATTCCTGAGATACGCAGTTTTTTCGAGTACCTTGAACTATTGGTGACCCAACAGGTCATGGGTGGTCAAGGGTATAGATGTGTGTGTGTGTGTGTGCGTATATATATGTATATATAATGGATTCTCCCATCATTAGATGATGTATGAGGGTTTGGCAATTTCTTGCTGAACAACCACACAGATGATTTGTTTATAGTGATCAACTGTTTATGTTCACATAAGCTCACTCCCTCCATCAATATATATATATAGAGAGAGAGAAAGAAAGTGAGAGAAGTAGATAGCTATATTGCTATCTAGTTTATCAAGCTGTACATACACACGCACATATGTATGCCATCTAAGAATCCATACATCAGGAAAAGTAAACATTTGTATATTTGTCAATAGAGTGGGTTATAATGTGTGTGTGTGTGTGTGTGTATTTATATATATATATACACACACACACATACGGATATATATATATATATATATATATATATATATATATATATATATACATACACATACACACATAGATGTAGATACATACATACAAATGTATACATAGATGCATACACACAAATATTCACATATACATACACAAACTTTTTACCATGGAATGCAAATAAACCATTCAAAATGTTTTAACAGTTGAAAAAAAAGGGAAAAAGGTTTTTAAAGAGGTTAGTCATAGAGATTAAAAAAACTATTGTACATTTCTATTTTTATCTCAAAATGTTAGTGTTTGCGAGGAGATAGAGAAATTATAAAAAAAAAAAAAGTTTCCCTAAAATATTCACATATATGCTAACCTTTAGATATATATACCAAGTCACAGAACAAGACCAAAGACATGCAGTTTTAAAATGCTGTCCTTCACACTTCAGCATTTAATCTCAATAACAAAAGTGCAAGCTCAACAGAAACTTAAATTAATATAATTAGATTCAGCTTTGTAAGTTAAAAGATAATCAAAACTCATTTAAAAACAATGTAAGCTATCAGCTCACATGTACGTATATACACATGCATATACATAACATAGATGCATACACACAAATACAAATGCACACACACACATATGAAAAACATACATACACATGCATGCATATTCATACATACACACACACATGTATGCATATGCATACACACATGCATGCATATGCATACACACATGCATGCATATGCATACACACATGCATGCATATTCATACATGCACACACACATGCATACATACATTCATACACATGTATGCATATGCATACATACGTATACATACATGCATATACACATGCATACACATACACAAACAGAGACATGAGAAACCAACACTGAGTATTATTGAAAGGATATTTTTTTTATATTTTCATTTTAATTTTGCTTACTTAAAAGTTTATCAGAAAAGAATTGTAAATTATCAAAAAGTTCAAGAACTCTACTTGACCTTTGGCCTTTGGGTACTTTTAGCAGAGACCACTCTGTTGCAAACATATTGGATTGGTCTCTAGTCTAATGATTACCTCCTTCCTTCCTCCTACCACTCTCAACCATTGGAAAATGGTCATGGTTAACCCTTTTAGCATTTAAACCAACCAAAATATTCTGCCTGTTTTAGGCTCAAACTGGCCAGATCCTGCCTCTCACACTTATCCTACAAAATCATTCTAAAAATAAACAGTCATATGATCGAAATCACAAAGATACAAGATAATGCATGATTAATTTGAAGCAATGTAAATAAATAAGCATTAATTTGACAATAATCTGAATGCTGAAGGGTTAAATGTAAATTTTTCTATCAGGACCATATTCCAAAAGTTATGTTCCTTACATTCTAATGGCAGTTCTTTCATGTCAGAAAATCATGAGAAAAAGCAGCGAGCTTTCAAGTGGTTATGTAAACTGATACATGAACAACAGGCTCTGGCATATTTGGGGAAAATATGCAGGCTTTGGTCAGATGGGGGTTGTGACAATGACTTTTTCCTTCTTTAGCATTTATCTGCCACAGAATCTGTGTCCTCATCAAACTGCTTGCAGCAGTCTGGATGCACTCTTACCTCACCTCCCTTGGCACTGCCACTCCCTTCCACCCTGTGGGACCTATTTCTGCCTTGGTGAGCTTATCATTAACATGAAGTGACATAAAAATAGAGTTTCATTAAATCACATTTTCATCATTTAGGATCCTTGCAGTTTGTGCATTCATTGTACTTCAATATTTTCTGAAACTCCAGAAGGACAGATTAAATGAAAGGGATATCTATTAGCTAATAAATAAAAGAACTGTTAATAAAACAATATTGAACATCGAGTTTTCTTCCGTCAATATTATTTAATTCGTTTTAGTGATTGGACAGTGATCAATGCTGGGCACTGCATCAAAAGGGTCATATGAACAAATCAACCCTGGTGCTTTTGTTTTTTTTCAAGCCTGGTACATATTCTATCAGTCTCTTATTGCTGAATTGCTAAGTTATGGGGATATACACAAACCATCATTGGTTTCAATTAATGATCACACACACACAACAGGATTCTGTCAACTTCTGTCTACCATACCCATTCACAAGGCTTTGTTTGACTAGGGCTATAGCAGAAGACACTTGCTAAGGTGATGTGCAGTGGAACTAAACCCAGAACTATGTGGTTAGGAAAGAAACTATTTTCCATACAACCACAACTGCACCTGTCAAAAAAAATATGACAAGTAAAGATAGAAAAATTAAGCTCAGAATCCATTCCAATACTTTACATATTTCACTCACAGATTCTGAAAACTACTAAATACATCTTTTTCTTAATTTTTTCATATTAATTTTGTAATATAAAACTTCATCCCACTTAACATTTAATTTGACATTTCTTACAGTTCACTTCTTAATAATAATATATTCAATACACACACACACACATCTTTTCATCATTTACTCACTCTGATCATTGGTCTGTGGCCATGCTTGTGCACTGACTCGAGAGGTTTAGTTGAACAAATCAACCTTTGTATTTAGTCTATTTTTTAAAGTTTGGTACTTATTCTATCAGTCATTCTTGCTAAATTGCTAAGTTACAGGGATGTAAACAAAGCAACACCAGTTGTCAAGTAGTGATAGGGGGAGGGGACAGACACAAAAACACAGACAGTACACTCTGTAAAGTGGGTGGGATTAGGAAGGGCATCCAACCATAGAAACCTTGCCAAAACAGACAATTGAAGCCTGGTGCAGCTCTCCAGCTTACCAACACCTCTCAAAGTGTTCAACCCATGCCAACATGGAAAAGAGACATTAAATGATGATTGATGATGAAGACAATACACACACACTTCCTTCAGTTTCTGTCTACCATATCCTTTCACAAGGCTTTTATCAGACCAGGGCTACAGTAGAAAACACTTCCTGAAGGTGTCATGCAGAGGCAGAAGGTTGGGAAGTAAGCTTCTAAACCACAAATACATAATAAATAAGGAACCGAGATGCTCTTACATCATCTTCATATCTTACTCATGTTGTAGCGGTTATTTTGCAATGACTGTACAAGACTTTGTTGTTAAACGAACCTTGGATCTGCAGACTGCTCAAGTATTATTAATTAATGATTCATTAACTGGTTAATTCCTGAGGTGTACCGTTATTACTCCTCTTTAAGCACTCCTGGCTTTGAAATATTACTATTATATATATATATATATATATATATATATATATATATATATATACACACACACACACACACATATACATATGCACATACATACATACATACACACACGGACATATACAAATACAGGCATGGTTCTAGGTGCAGGTGTGGTTGTGTTATTAGAAGCTTGCTTCCCAACCATGATAGTATGATAGCTTTTATTTTTACAATGTAGATGTGAATTATTTATATTCTTATATCCTCTGTGGTAATTCTTGAATTATTTGATGAAACACTTATCTTCTTATTTATCAGAAAAGACATCAACCAGTAAAATATAAAAAAAAATATTCATATCTATTCTGTATTTTTAAGAATTTCTACATTTTATTTTTTCCATTCCCAGTTTTGGCAAATTGAAAAATTAAACGTGTTGCGTTATCATCATGAAGAGCTGGAAGGATTGTTAGCACATCAAACAAAACCCTAGCAGCATTTCGCCTGCCTTTACGTTCTGAGTTCAAATTTCACCATGGTCAACTTTGCCTTTCATCTTCTTGGATTCAATAAAATATCAATGGGGGTTGATGTAATCAACGTACCTCAGCCTCTGAAATTGATGGTTTTGTGCCAAAATTTGAAATTATTATTATTATTTTCTTGCATACCATCAAAGTGACACTGAAGTAAAATATACGAAGCCCAGTATACCCATCATGACTACCCGTCTGATAAGGGTACACCAGGCATATGCATCTCAACCATACGTGTGCGACATGGTGATCTCATATCAAGGTAAACAGTGCAGGTGGGGCCCAGTTTAAATTTTCTTCAGGTCGAGTAGCCCATCCTGCTCAAAATATGTATGTATATATATATATATATATATATATATCCAAAGTTTTAAAACTTTGGATATATAACCAAGGAGAACGATCCTTAAGGAGTCTACTTTAGACCTTTTGCAGTGAAATCTCTTGCTATATTGGTAACGATTACATGCTTTTCTATGAACAAATATATATAT
>NC_068986.1:4288126-4295386 GCF_001194135.2 Octopus bimaculoides | reverse complement strand
AAGGTTTTTTCATACTGAACTACTTGGCTAAATTGTTAATTATTAATTTTATTACTAATTGACGATTCCCTGCCTTATATCTGTATATTTTATATATATATATATATATATATATATATATATATATTAGTTATAGCTATATGTATATGACTGTAGGAAAGAGCAGCACCTATTGCCACTGCAAGCTGAGATCAGTGAGACTGATGCAGTTAACATTGCTACTTTCAATTCAAAACTCATTTTCAAACAGTGAAATGGGGGAAGAGGTTGAAAATCAAGATTAAAATGAAAAGAACTAGAATGTGAAAATGGCAAAAAACTGTGAAATAAAGCAGAAGAAAGTGACCCTGAACTGACCAAAAACAGGTTTATGGAAACTGTTGAAAAGACTTAAGAATAGCTTTGATACTAATGTAATCAGTTTAATGAATGGATGCACAAGACCAATATCAATGTACATTGTTATTGATATAGAAAGCTGATTGTTCACAACTCATGAAAATTAATTTTGAAACTGAGTCACCTGCAATGAATATTTTCCCCCCTTCCATATATATTTCTCTTGTATTATCAAGAAAAATTTTACAATGAATGGATGGTTCAATATTTTGTTTCTTGGTGTGTTTTTTTTTTTTTTTTTTTTTTTTTTTTTTTTTGATTTTTAGAAAGGCCTTGCCAGGAAATGGTCACGAAAAGAATATTGAACCCCACTGTTGTTGAAGTACCAGTAGTAAAAGTAGTAAAAATGAAAAAAAAAAAAATTTCTATATTACATTCAAGATGTAAGCGTATCCTTAAAAACATCAACAAAAAAGATATTCTTATGCTACTTCTATTGAAGTGCAAGGAATTAATAAGAAACATATAAATAAATAAAAAGGTAAAATATTCAATGAAGATTTCTCATACTTCATCCTTTACTTGTTTCAGTAACTGGACTGTGACCATACTGGAACACTGCCTTGAAGAGTTTTTTTTTTAGTTGAACAAATTGAACCCAGAACTTATTTTTTTAAAGTCTGATACTTATTCTATCGGTCTTTTTTGTCAAACTGTTAAGTTAAGAAGAACACAAACAAACCAGCACCAGTTATCACTCACCCACACACACACACACACACACACTTTCAGCTTTTGATAGCTAAAGCCACTCACAAAGCTTTGTTCAGCTTGGTGTTATAGTAGCAGCTGGATATCATCATCATCCTCATCGTTTAACGTCCGCTTTCCATGCTAGCATGGGTTGGACGATTTGACTGAGGACTGGTGAAACCGGATGGCTAGACCAGGCTCCAATCTGATTTGGCAGAGTTTCTACAGATGGATGCCCTTCCTAATGCCAACCACTCTGAGAGTGTAGTGGGTGCTTTTACGTGCCACCCGCACGAGGCCAGTCAGGCGGTACTGGCAATGGCCACGCTCAAATGGTGTATTTTATGTGCCACCCGCACAAGAGCCAGTCCAGGGGCACTAAGATTTAACACTTTAACATTCAGATTACTCTGTTGTATGTAATGCTTATTTATTTACTGTCATGAATTAATCATGCATTATCTGATAACCTCATGATTTTGATGATGTGACTATTTATTTTCAGAATGAATATTGTATAGTAGAAGAGAGAGGCTGGATCTAGCCACTTTGAACATAAAACAAGTACAATTTTGAGGCCAAATATAGCCAGTTTAAATGCTAAAGAGTTAAACCCTCAAATTCTGCTGTGCTCCAGGCAACATAAAACCTTTATTCTAAATTTCTTTTAGTTAGCATTCATCATCATTTCCAAACTGACAACCACTTTACAGAGTGGACTGGGCCCTTTTACACAGCACTGGCATGGGTGCATTTATGTGGCACCAGTACTTATGCTTTTTCTGAGGCACCAGCACCCATGAGCCTGCAAGGTTAGGAATGCTCAGCTGGAAAGAAATGCAGGTGACATGCCTGTGTGCAAGGACAAGTATGCTTTTATTTAGCTTGATGTGTTTTCTCAAGCGCAATGAACTGCCAGGGATCTCGTTTCCTGTCATCCCTTTTGTGAGTCCCAATGTCTGTAGAACCTTTCTCACCACTGTCCCAAGCCTCAAATCACCGAGAAAGAATTCTATTAGTAAAGTGTTAAGTGTATAAAAATATTTTGTTTCATTGGAGAATACTTCCAACACTAGTTATAACATGATAAAGTGAAATCTATGTCATATCATCACTTGCAGTGGAAAACATTTCTAGCATTTTAAATACCTGCAAAGCTTTTTGAAATAGTCAGAAATATTTCAAGAAATATATACTTCTTCGACGATGTTTGATAATATAAATGCTAATCCTTAAACTATTGCAATTCTGGTTTTGCATTTTTTTTTTTTTTTTTTTTTTTTTTTTTTTTGTTAATGTCTAAATACACATGCTAAAAATTATGCCAACTGAATTGAGTTACTCGTTTGAAATTCTTAGCATTTCCATAGACTCATGTATGAATAAATAAATAAACTATAATTTTAGACAAGAAATGGTTCAGCTAATCACACATGTAGCACTGTGGTTTAAAGGTTGGTTTGCAATTATGTGATTCTACAGACTGCAGAACTCCTAAGGCAAGAATGGGGGTTAGTCACTGGGATCAGAATGAGTGTTGAAACCTGAAAGGCTTAATTGTTGCACATCAAGGGTATCAAATCATACACATGCATGTATATATGTACATACATACACACATATGATTAAATGCCAATGATGTGCAACAATTAAGCAGTTCTGTTCCCAGTGACTAACCCCCACCCTTAAAAACACCAGTCAATCAGTTTCCCAACCTATTGCCCCTGTCCCCACCACGCTGGCCTTTGCTTCTCAGGTGTTTAAATTTGGTTGCTCTTTAACTGTTTGACAATGAGTTGGCTTACTATGATGATCCAATAGGCGCCATCTACTGGTTGCATCTGTAGTGTGATGTTATGAATTGTTGACTACTGAAACACATGCAACAGATGAAATAAAAGAGTATCGAGTCAATGCCCATGTTCTTTTGTATGTGTGTGTGTATAAGTATGTATGTATGAATGTATATATTTATATAATAAAAATAAATGCACCCTTTTAAAGCCTAGCCAGGATCATGGGCCCAGTTTCCCGGTTTCAATGGCGTATGTGTTCCCCAGCTGGACGGGACGCCAGTCCATCACAGTGTTACTTATTTTTGCCAGCTGAGTGGACTGGAGTAACGTGAAATGAAGTGTTTTGCTCAAGAACACAACGCGTTGCCCGGTCCAGGAATCGAAACCACAATCTTACAATCATGATGCTGACACCCTAACCACTAAGCCACATGCCTCCACACACACACACACACACACACATACACACACACATACACACACACACACACATATATATATTGCTCTGTTTAAATTGTAAATTCATATTCAATATAAAATCTTATGTTAACCAACATTAAATTTGGTTTAACTAAATTATCTTTATGTATGTATGTATGTATGTATAAATCAGTTGTGTGTATGTCTGTAATCATGCATGTGTATCTGTTCACTCATAAAATTATATCCTACAGAAAAACTAAGGCCAGATTCAGACCAAACTGGAAAAGAAAAATCAAGCACCCTTTCCATCCATTGGGACCAGGAAAATTGTCCACCATCCCTTGTTTGATATGCTACTTAATATTTTTCTGATACTTCAATACTTTATTTTCACTGTGTAAATGTTCTATTTTACAAAGGACACAGAAAAGTTTTAAGGGAACATAGAACTTTTAGGAAAGGCATAGATTTTTAGTAGAAAGAAATTTTCTTCTTTCTGGTGAGGGGCTCAAAAAAGAATTAACAGAAGACAAACTTTTTAAGGGGTTAAAAACAATTTTTAGATGAAGACAAATTCCTATGAGAAGCAGAAATTTTGCAAGAAGACAAACATTATTATGAAGGTTAGTATATTTTTAAGGATTCATCTATCTACACACACACACACACACACACCACCACCACCACTAAATATTTATGATATTAATATATGTGTATTTAAATATATATGTATGTTTATATTCATGTAATGACATGCAACAGACGTATGGCTATGTAATATATTTATCTGTATGTTTTTATGCTGATACACATAAATATGTAAACACTATATACACACATACATACTGCATACAACACAGACAAACAAATATATATATATATATATATATATATATATGTAGCCTCAGGTGTTATAAACATAAATGAACCCAGATGTGAATCTGAGCTGCTTATAAAAATGGTCAAAGCCTGCTATGTATAAATATGTATATGAAAATGTGCATGCATATATATATATATATATATATATAATTAATTAATAAGTCTTAGGGTAGCAAAAAAAATTAAGAAATTTAATTTGCTACCAGTGGTGTAGCGAGAAAAAAATTAGTCAACAGACTATATATTATTCATGTAAAATATATATGTATATGTATGTATGTATTTAATTTAACTCAGTCCATAAATCATTCAGATGTATTCCAATGATGGTTATACACATAAATATACAGAATCAGATTAGCTGATGTTATCTTTGTAGTCAGACAACTGCAGAATAAACCACTAAGAATAAACCACTGACTTGATGTTTGTTGACTTGGAGAAAGCCTCTGACAGAGTACCCCCACTGTGTGATATGGTGGGCTGTGAGGAAGCTAGGGGTAAATGAGTGGCTTGTGAAAGCTGTACAAGTCATTCACAGAGGTTCTATCACTAAGGTGAGAGTTAACCTTGAGTATAATGATGAATTTAGTGTACAGATAGGTGTTCATCAGGGTTTGGATTTTCAAGTTATAAATAAGAAAATAAAATGAAATGAAAATTTGAAAGAGAATGCACAAGAAAAAGCTTCATAGTAATAAAATGTACACAAAGATCAAATGTTCAATGGCTTTTGTAGCAAAATTACATGATGTTCAGTAAATTTCACAGCAATAAGAAATGGTGAAAGTGCAAATGTTTGACGAATTTCATAGCAACAGTACATGACAGGAATTTGAAAGTTCAGTAAGTTTCAGGCAATAAATTATGTTAGCAATTAGACATAACGAAGACTTTAAAGCAGAGGAAAAATGTACTTTTACAAGCTCTGTCATGCTGTGTATGATAGAATTGTTCACTATTTCCTTTATTCATTCAAATGTGGAACTTGAACTACTTTTCAAGCTGATATTGCCTTATGCATGTAGGTTTTAAGACATAGGTTAAAATCCAGATTGGCTATACTCAGTGATATTACTTGTTTTTGTCCACCTGTGGCCCCAGTATGCTGGTTACTGGTTGTTGACTGCCTTGGGACATCATCTGCTCATCTGTTTTCGGTTACTTGTTGTCTGACAGTTATCCAGCAATCTGGTTGGTTGATTGTCTCTGAGCGTCATTCGTCTGTCAAATGTCGAGCCATGTTTAATTGCTAGTGTAATTTATTGCTATGAAATTTACTGAACTTTCAAATTTCCATAATCTATTACTGCAATGTAACTTAGCAGACATTTGCATTTACATCATTTCTTATTGCTGTGAAACTTATTGGACACTTGAATTTTCATGAAGTAATTTTGCAATGAAACCTATTGAACATTTGATTCTTGAACATGTTTTATTGCCAAGAAACTTTTTCTTGTATGTTCTCTTTCCTTTCAACTTCCATCTTTTTTTTTTTTTTTTTTTTATTATTTATCACAGAAAGTCAATATTGTTGAAATTGTTATGACTGAAATTATTAGAAAAGAAAAATTCATTAAGATCCCAAGTGCATTATTAGCCCCACAATGAATTTTCTACACACACACACACACACACACACACACACACACACACACGCACGCACGCACACACGCATCTTATGAATGAACGGCAATCTCTGTCTGTTACCATCTTGCTGCCTTGCTGCCTACACCAGTGAACTAATCTTGACGAAACTTTGCATACATGTTAAACTAATATCCAGTTCAATTATAGGCAAAGTGGATTTCAATAAAAATGTATAATGGACCCCCTAGGTGAGGCTGGGCTACAATATGATAAAATGAAAAGGATGCAAGAGTGTTAGTGAGAGGGAAATGTGGTGGCATAGTGAGTGTGGCTGATATCAGGGAAGGGGAGAACAGAGTTGTGTAAGTGACAAATATGGAGTGGCAGTAGGATGGTAACATTAACACAACAGTCATTCAAGGATACAACAGCATGCACTTTCAATCTGTCTTTCTCTTTCTCTCACTCTCTCTTTGTTTGTCTCTTGCTCTCTCTTTCTTTCTGTCTCTCTCGTTCTAACACACACACACACTCACAAATCTATAGACAGGTATTTGGCAATGTTTAAACCGAAATTATCCTGAAATAACCAAAGTATTCCTTTTTTTCCATTTATGAGCAGATGATAAAGAAATTATCACTTTTCTTTTCATAAAGACAACATTTCAAGCCAACATTGAAGTGGAATACCTTATTAATTTCTTTTTTATTATTTCCAAAGTTATCATCACTAATTTGTCTATTGCAAAGTTAGAAAGACAAATTTATAAAGGGGAAATTGTTATCGCTTAGTATCTTATCCCTTTTGGTGTTGTAACCAGACATTCCAATTCTGCTAATAAAAAGTTTTTAAAATTGAAAAAGCTTATCACTTTTTCATCCTGCTTAATTTTAAAGCTATGTATGGTAACCATTTTAATGTTCCAGATTTTTTCCTAGACGTATCTGCTTCAAACGTAGGAGATTGTGATTCCACAGAGTTGGGGGTTGGGTTTAGGATTTAATATTAGGGTTAGTATTGTAATTTAGATTTTAGGGATAAAATAAGGATTAGGATCTTGAATTAAGCTTTGAGGTAAGAGCTGAGGGTTAGCATTTAACATTAGGGTTTCAGGTTAGTGCTTGGGATTATAATTTTGGGTTAGGGTAAATATCAGTTTAAGTAGAAATTGAAAAGGAATTCAAAACATTTGAATTTGTGTACAAATTTTTACAGAATTGAACTTGCATATGTTTAGAATTTGGATATCAAACAAAAATATATTCTTAAAAGAAGAGAAATAAAAAAGTCTACAAAGTGGTCTTAGTTCAAAATTTTGTTGTTTTTTCTTCAAAAAGATTTACTGAAAGTTAAATAAAGAGCTTTGTGATGTTACTGTTAATTCTGTGAGTCATTAACTCAGGCAATGCCAGGTAATCCAGCTAGTATATATATATATATATATATATATATATATATATATATATATATATA